>NC_069096.1:7108907-7259044 GCF_947172395.1 Bicyclus anynana | reverse complement strand
TTATAGTAACATTTTTTTACTAAGTATGATCTTTTAATAAAGGTAATCAAATACAGTATAATATAATAATATGTCATTATTGATGTAGTTAATGCTGCTGGTTTTTTGCTTACGATTACGATAACGGTTTCTTTTGGGATTTCTGTTGAGCAAAATCTTCTATTAAGTATATATCCTTAGAGTCAATATTTTGAAAGATATTGATATTGTCAGTCCTTCGGGGCCCCCTAAGAATGGGGGTCCTGGGCACAGGCCTCGTGTGCCCTTATGGTAAAGACGGTATTGTTCATACCTTTTGCATTTTTTATTACTGCGGAACAGGAGCGTGTGTCATTAAAATATCAATATTTAGACGCAATTTAGATCTAGTTTAAAACGGTCTCTCGGTTCGTCTTCGACGTAGTTAATAGTTGTTGTAGTATTTTTAATATTTAATTACTAAACTTTTTTACAAAATTACAATTCCTCTACGCACTCTCGTATAAAATTTGAATTTTGAGTTTGACTTTTGAATTTTCGATTTCACTTTGACAGTTGAAGGACGAAGACTGACAGTGTTTGTATTGTTCGGAATCAATTGTACTTTATTATCTTTTAGCTAAATCTTATGGCTAAATCAATATTTATTAGGAGATATATATAAGGAAAAGTGTTTAAGTTACTATAATTTTATTTAATTATAATTTTTTTTTTATAAATACTTACATGACACAGTAATTGCTTTCATTTATCTTTCTGAACAAACATTAACTTTAGAAAGCTTGCTGCAGTATTCATCTAGTTCTTACTTCTTATCAAAAACAAAAAAAAGTAATTATTTATGACACTTGAAATTAATTTAATTTGAATTTGTTATAAATAAGGTGTTTTAATAATAGAGTACATTTAAAAATATAATTTTGCATAATTCTGAAAATAAAAGTATGTAATGTATTTGACATTGACATTTCGATGAACAAACTCTGTAAATGCTCTTTTAGTTACGTAAAATATTTTTAATTTTCTAAATAAGATATTTTAAGTTGTATAGTCAATATTATAGCCGATGTGCTAAAGTTGTAAGTTAAATTATATTAAATTTTCAGTAAAGAGTGTCCGTGTCAAGATTTCGCCCTAAAAAGTGCGCGGTAAAGGTTATTATGTTTCTACGTATTTACGTTGCAGGTGAAAATGCAAGCTATCAAGGCTTTGGGAGCTGCGGCTCCTTCGACCGTTCTTTCGGTTGTAAAGAAAGGAGCATTTGCCCCCATGATAGATCAAATTCGACAAACTCATTTGCCGGCACCCGATCCAAAAGAACGAAGACCGTATTCCCCTTTCCAAGACACTAGCAACATGGCTGAATATGCGGTGGCTCGGCTGGACGACTTGCTGAACTGGGGCAGGAAGGGCTCTATGTGGCCCATGACCTTTGGCTTAGCTTGCTGTGCTGTTGAGATGATGCACATAGCTGCTCCACGTTATGACATGGACAGGTAAGGTAAACTATTGCATATTTACTTACTGAAAAACACTACTGGTTATAAGTAGTTAAAAGGGGTTATTGAAATGAAAATGCTATAAGGAATTTTTCATTTGGTAAAACATTCTTTACCTATACTACAGCCTTTTTTTGATGAGTACTGTTTACCAACAGAGAAATTAGAAATGAAGGTAGAAAATGTATGCCATTTCATAACTAATTTATTTTATATTATGTATGGTTTGTTTATAAAATGTTCTAGACTCTACTATACAAAATATATTAACCATAATATCTAATTGTTCTAAGCTTATTAATCAAATTTATTTTCTTTAATTTAAGAACGAGTTCATTATAATTATTATTAGGTTTGAAATGACTAGTGATTTATACCCTCATTTTTAATTTCTTTGTTGGTAAACAGTATTCATGAAGAAGGGCTGTAGTATAAATACTTTGTTTTATATTAATGTGATCACAATAAAAGAGACAGCTATATTTATGAATATATTAACCCCTCTCATTCTGAGAGGAGACTTGAGCTCAGCAGTGAGCTGTTTATGTTAAACAATAATTTCCTTGACCTTTGTAAACCAATACATTTGACCCTGTCAGGCTGTTAGTAAATCCCACAAATTAAATATAAATCATAGGCTATTATGGCTCCATACCCACAAACAAGAATAATATTGCAGTGCCACCAAATTCTATACAATGTAATGACCAGTCTCTACAAAGTAATATCACAACAATACACAGAGGAAATAAATTATTATATGTATGTAATATTACTGTAAAAATAATGTGATTAACTAGTGGAGTTATTTTTATCTGTCAAGTTCTAGCTAGTCTAGAGGGCCTATAGAGCACAGTCAAATAATTAACTCTGTTTTTACACTTTTACCACATTATAAGAAAGAGCTTAGGTCAATATGTGGGCCCAATGTGGATTGGCAGACTTCACACACACAGAGAATTAAGAAAATTCTCTGGAAAGCAGGTTTCCTCACAATGTTTTTCCTTCACCTTTTGATATTTAATTTCTTAAAATGCACACAACTGAAAAGTGTGAGGTGCATGCCCCGGACCAGATTAAAACCGATGCCCTCTGGAATTGGAGGCAGAGGTCATATCCACAGGGCTTTTTGATAGTAAAGAATATATAATAATTATAGTAACCTTAATATTTTGTTTTTCTAGATATGGTGTGGTGTTCAGAGCTTCACCTCGTCAGACAGATGTGATGATTGTTGCTGGAACATTGACTAATAAAATGGCACCTGCACTCAGGAAAGTTTACGATCAGATGCCAGACCCAAGATGGGTTATATCTATGGGCAGTTGTGCAAATGGCGGTGGCTACTATCACTATTCCTATTCAGTTGTTAGGTAAGAAACAATATACAGTGTAAAAGCTATATAACATCACTAAAGGGACTGTACATTTTTTGCATGATGCTGACAGTAGAGTTTATTGAGGGCTAGTATAATAAAGCAACATTAGAATACACATAGCTGCTTGGTTTTCACTAATTGTGGCACTAACAAAACACTGAATTATTGCTTACTGAACAATTTTGAAAGCCTACATGCATGTGCCATATATCTACAACAGGTCTCTGGAATTCTTTATATGTCTGCTTATAATGTTTAAGTAGAATGTTTAAGGTTACCATAATGAAAACCTGCAACTGATCTATTAACAAGATATACTTCTCTTCAAAAAAAATTTAAACACTACTTGCGGTAGCCTGAACAGTACCTGCTGTTACTATTTTTTTATGAGAAGTATACGAGTATTTGACTATATACCAATAGTACTAGATCTTATTTGGGGACTTACTACCGTCATTCTTATTTTCATGTTCTGATCTTAAGGGTGTGGTTGTTAGTGTTTATTATACTTGTACAGACTTAAGCTTGATTACCAATCTGGTTGATTTGATTAAACTTAATTGTTATTGTTTTTATTTACAGAGGTTGTGACCGTATAGTGCCTGTTGACATTTATGTCCCCGGATGTCCACCCACAGCTGAAGCTTTACTGTACGGAGTCCTTCAATTACAGAAGAAAGTCAAGAGAATGAAGACAGTTCAAATTTGGTACCGAAAATAAAGGAAAACTATTATGTAGATGATGAACATAAATGATATTGCTATTTATTCTCATTTCCGCAGTAACATAAAAAGTAGATGAAAATTTTAATCCCTTTGTGATATTAGTTTTTTCATCATAATATTACAATCAATTTATAGTTACAAGCAAACTATCGTATCCAGTGTTATTTTAAAATAGAGATAATAATAGATCAACTTTGCTTTATTTATTGTTTGCCTTGCATCCTGTTTCTGAAACTCAAATTAACTTACCTGTCTATTAACATATATGTGTAAGATGAATTCATTTAATAATAAAGTAATTGCAGTATCACCAAGTAATTTTGTAACAGTCTTCTAAAATAATCAAATTTTCTTTTTAATAGTCTACCTTGCAGGCATCACAGAAATACAGCGTCCGCGGTATTATAGAATAATACACGGTTTAAAACTAGCTGACCCGGCAATTGCTGTTTTGTTTTCTTTCACCATGCCTCTAAAAGCATTTTTTTTTTTACAAGTATCAGGTGAGATTGTAGTCAAGGGATACTCGACTACAATCTCACCTGATGGTAAGTGATGATGCAGTCTAAGATGGAAGCAGGCTAACTTGTTAGGAGGAGGATGAGAATCCACACCCCTTCCGGTTTCTACACGGCATCGTACCGGAACGCTAAATCGCTTGGCGGTACGTCTTTGCCGGTAGGGTGGTAACTAGCCACGGCCGAAGCCTCAAACCAGCCAGACCTGAACAAATTAAGAAAATCTCAATCTGCCCAGCCGGGGATCGAACCCAGGACCTCCGTTTTGTAAATCTACCACGCATACCACTGCGCCACGGAGGCCGTTAAAACAAAAAAAAAATTATGTCAGTGAAGTGAAGTTACAATGTCAAACATTACAGTCTCAGAATACAGAAAAACACCAGAAGGGGTGATAGCGCAAAGAAGTGAAGCCATTTAAACTACACATTTTATGAGCTAGTACACGACCAAGCGATTACTCACTCTGTGTTTGTCGTGTTGTTTGACGTGCTATACAGGTGACAAATTTAATTAAATTAAGCCGTCTTGTGCTATTCCTTCGTGTAAAAATGCCGTTGGTAAAAAAAAGAAACTGGATAGGATCACATTTCACGTGTAAGTAGCACAAATTAATATTCTTATGATAAATAATGAATAATTTTTACGTAAATTTCGTTGTCATAGAAACCGATGCCTCCATTTTGTAAGTGTTGCCAATGTAATGGTTTTGATTTTCCCTACTTTTAATATTAATCAATGATTTATTATTTAAGTAAAATATTAATCAACTAAATAGGTAGGCATAGGTTCCGGCAAGTAAGTTGAAATAAAATTGCGGTAATCAGCGCAGATAAAGAAAGTGTAAAATAATCTTAAAGCTTTAAAATTTTACAAAGAACAATGGCTTACTATATTATAATAAGTTCGTTCGTTCTTATCTGTTTGTGTGTTTGTTTGCAAATTTGTTTGTTTGTCGGTTGTCATTCAATTTGAATAAGTGATACTAAAATATCTATTTAAAAAAAAAAACAGTCCTATATTTATACCTAAATAAAATCAAAATTGCGCCCATTTTTAAATTTGGGCAGTAACATTAAGCGGTTGTCATTCAATTTTGCAAATAAGGTATAGATAAATAATAATTATATTAATTTTCCAAGCAAGACTCTTAGCAATCACTAGAAAACCGGTCCCACTGTTTTTTTTACCATGTAAGTTAACATTGAATGTGATGAACGAATTATTGTTTTCCTTCTAACATTATGAACCTTTACCACAAAATAGGGAAAAATTTAACAGCGTCATGTACACGCGGGTGGGAAATGCGAAGAGTGCGGGATGTTGCTACAATTTTTGGACACACTGCACGCTATATAATGACATCTAAACGTGGCTTCTGGTGTTTTTCTGTATTCTGAGATTACAGTAAATCTGCAAAATCTCAGTACTGAGTGGGCCTAAGGTCTGTTCTTTAAGGAGCGAGGCCAGAGGCGCTAATATGCAACCAACAAGATAAGCTCGTGCAGAGAAATAGACAAGTCAACCAATTACATCGCTACCGGAAATATCGCTCTTTCGTTGCGTTGGGACGAAAGAGATAGGACTGCGACTATCACGCCGCCATTGGTTGAAATTTTATCTATTTATCTTCGAAAGATATGTCTTGGCACAGGCCCTGCAGCGGATCATTAAAAATTGGCTGATATATTGGTTAATAAAGTATGCATCAAAATATGGTCATTGTTTAACAAACTTCAGATTATTCCAAAAAAGGCAGAATCCTACTAATATTATAAACGCAAAAGTTTGTATGGATGTTTGTTACTCTATAATGCTGCTACTACCAAAGCGATTTTTCTGAAATTTAGAATGGAAATAGATTTTACTCTGAATTAACATTTAACACATACGCTACTTTATCCCGAAAAAATCAATGGTTTCATGAGATTTGCAAAAACGATTTTGATGATATGAATGTTTGTTACTCTTTCATGCCTCGACTACTTAACCGAATTAGCTGAAATTTGGTATTAAGATATTATACAGCATGGATTAACACTATAGGCTACTATACTATTTTGTTCCGGAAAAAATCATGGTTCCCGAGAGATTTGTGAAAACTAAATTCCACACGGAAGAAGACGCGGGCGTCCGCTAATTCATAATAAACTCAGGTTTGTTGTATCAGTACCTAACATCTTCAACCATAAAGTTTCTTCTAGCTGACACTATTCGATCAGTAAGACATTCACTCCATACAAAGTCTTGAAACCTTAGGCCATTAATAAGAATGGTCTAAGCTTGAATCAGATAAAGTTAATTGGTATAAAATGGGATGCTTCTATTTCTTCTTCGGCATTTAAACAAACAAATAAGAAAAAGGAAAGTTTTGTAGCTTTTTAGTAATGCAATATTTGCTGCAACCCTGTTTGATCTTATATCATAAGGAGTTAAGGACATCATATTACTCAGCATATGACATATCATTATCCGCCGATGGACGTCCACTGCTGAATATAGACCTCTTGCATGGACTTCCAATAGTAGGGGAGCCGAAGAGGGGATTTTTGCAACATACGGGAATATACCTTGCTCGTTGTTCAGTACCTCGCAAGGCAACCAAAAAAAGCACGTCAGATTAAGATAAGGTAGGTGAGTTGATAGCTAAAAGATGTGCATTTCGAAAATCTGACGATTTGAGCATAATGGAATGGGAGGGTTCCAAAGTTACAAAATAAAACCCTTATTTCTGTTATTACGAGTACAGTTAATTTTTTACTTATCGCTCATGTTTTCTGATTTCAGTAAGGCGAAGTAATAAAAATCGTCTTTAAAGTCTGTAGTTTTTTTTCCTCACCGCTGAAAGCGAAAAAAGCATAGATTTATGATTCGGTACAAGATGGAAAAAAGTATATATAGTTTTATTCTTTCTATCATCTA
Source organism: Bicyclus anynana (assembly GCF_947172395.1). Taxonomy (NCBI): domain Eukaryota; kingdom Metazoa; phylum Arthropoda; class Insecta; order Lepidoptera; family Nymphalidae; genus Bicyclus; species Bicyclus anynana. Next base: position 7,252,021 of record NC_069096.1, on the reverse strand, counting down.
ATCTACCAAATGCAGTCGGTCCCCATGACGCTCGAGTAACTGCAAAGTCAGCATCCCGGGCTCCCCTGCTATAAGCATAAGGAAAGTTTCTTAGTAATGCAATATTTGCTGCAACACTTTATGATCTTATGTCTTATGGTCATCTCAGCATAAAGGAGTAAGAAAATAAAGCCATGTTGGTATAAAAATCAAAAGTTTTAATGGTATTTTCTGAATCGCACCAAGCTTTCATTTACTTTTAGTATACAGAATGATTTTTGTATAAACTATAATACATTTCTGAGTTACCCTTCACAAAATCATGAAAACACAATCATCAAATGTGCCCTAAAACAGGTTTTTATAATTCACAATTCCAATTTTGTCTGACTTATCGTCCATTAATGTAAGACTTTAATGGCACACATTGAGTTCAATAAGGTAAACGATAAACATATTTTAATTTTATGGAAGCTTCGTTAGCTCAACATGTACTATTATGAAAATAAGTTAGGAAATAGATAACATGATTTTAATTATTACATTATCTAGCTGCAAATACACTACTCTGGGAGTCAGACAAAATGTATTTCACAATATAATAATATCACATATTTTAAATGCATTAAGAAATGTCAACTGTTACTGTAACAAAAAATGTAGATCCTACTACTTGAAAAGTGAAATAAGTATAAATAAATAAATAATCCTCCACTGGTACAATTGAAAATCCATTATGAGATTTTTAACGGAAGTGTAATTTGAACTTCCGATAGAATAATAATTTATGGGTTTTTTTTCTTTTGTATGACGTTAAATAAACCGATTCTATATTTTAACACTAATTTACAGCTAATATTTACATTTTATTTATAGGTATATATAAATATGTATAATTATATCGATAGTGATTCCGATAATCCTATCTTTCACATAATTCAGCGTTTTAATGTATAATTAACTAATTATGGTCACAATAACAACTCGATAGATATTTTCATGTAAATAAACAAGCATTAGTGTACAGGCTGGCGGCGACGCGGGTCGCTCTCGTCCTATATTGCACATGACACCGGCGGGCGCCGGGGGTCCGCAAGCGACGTTACAATAAATAATTCTCTAAACCGATACTGCGAAACGATACACGGAACTAATCGAACTGTCACTCTCGCTATGTACACGGGGGGCGGGGGGGCGGCCGCTATCATCGCGGCTCCTCCTTCTTGAGCAGGTCGAGCGGCGCCAGCGACGGGCCCAGCGGCGCCAGCGGGCCCAGCGCCGGGTGCGCGCCCAGCGGCGGCAGCGGCGCGCCCGGCAGCGAGCGGTGCAGCAGCGGGCCGGCCTTGAGCTGCTGGTGGTGCGCGTACGCGTTCAGCATCTTGGCGCGGTCCTCCTCCGCGCGGATCGCCGCCTCCACGAACGGCGCGAAGCGCATGTGCTGCAGCGGGTCGAACCGGTACGGGTCCCAGTGCGACGGCGGCGGGTAGGCGGGCAGGCCGGGCGGCGGCCGCGGCGGCTCCTTCCGCTCCTCCTTGGGAGCTTCAGGCGCGCCGTTCCGCAGCGGCGAGCGCGTCCGCGCCCTTTCCATCTCGCGTTCGCGCTGCTCGCGCAGCTTGCGGCGCTCGCGCTCCTCGCGCTCCCGCCGCTCCCGCTCCTCGCGCTCGCGGCGCGCGCGCTCGCGCTCCTCGTGCTCGCGGCGCACCTCGGCCGCCGCGGCCGCGGGCGGGCGCACGCCGCGCCACGCGTCGTGCAGCGAGCCCACGGGCGCGTGGTGCATGCCGTGCAGCGACGACAGCGCCAGCTCGCGGCTGTAGGCGGAGAAGCCGAAGGGCGCGGGCGCGGGCGGGAAGGCGCCGGCGCCGTAGCGCGCGAAGGGCGACACGCCCGGCACGCCGAGGTGGCGCTCGGCGGGCGCCAGCGCGGGGCGCGCGGGGTAGCGCACGAGGCCGAGCGGCGCGTGGTGCGGCAGGTAGGGCGCGGGCGGCAGCTCGTAGGGCGAGCGGTAGGCGGGCGGCGGCGGCGCGGGCGCGGGGAAGGCGCGCAGCTTGTCCTTGTCGCCGACGGCGACGGCCGCGCCGCCGGTCTTCTCCTTCTGCTGATGGTTGTAGATCTCCCACGCGATCCGCACGTGCATGGCGTTCCACTTGCCGGTTTTCTGCGCGAGATTGTTTCGATTAGTTTTGTGTCGCAGCGAGCTGCGAACGTGCTAATATAAAACATATAAACCATGTCGCATGCACGAAAAGAAGTGCGAAAGGAAACCTACCGCGAGCGCGGCACGTGGTGGTGGTGGTTTAGTAGCGGAGTCACTTGCGGCCGACACTACGGGCTGTTAACATGAGGCGAGGCAATGTTAATGATGACAGCAAATAAAGAGGGAAGCACTAAGCTAAATGAGAATTCTAAATATATGATAGTAATGAAACATGGGACATTAGTTAAAAAACTACTCTAATACGGACCTTAAAAACCATAGAGAATAAAGTGACAAAGAAATGAAAAAAATAATTATGACACTTAATAAAGTGCAATCTTGATAAATACAATAGAATAAAAAAATATTTGTGATGCAATTCTGATGGCAACGGTTGAATTACCTTAGGAGCGTACGTAGTGAGCGGCGCGGGCGGCACGTAGGGCGCCGTGGGGTGCAGTAAACTTGAAGAATACGGGTAACCGAGACTGAGGCCTGTTCGGTAAAGGGACGTCATTTTTCCAACATCTTTGAACTGAAACAAGGCACAAATTCAATATGTATATTATATTTCAATTTCAGTTTTATACACTTCCATTAAGCATCAATACATTTTGCCGAGTTTTGAGAAAAACAAGACAAGTAGAGTATAATCATCTTTGGCTGGCACTGACAACTAGTGAGATGGTCAGACAACCTTAAACTCTTTCCCTATTGATGGATAACCATCAGAAAAGAAGAGCGTGGGACAGAACAGAATGAAAACTAATAGAGTCTATATTTGGATATTTAATTTGATAAATAACGAATAACTTGAAGTTATTTATTAAATTACAACAATTGTATAGAATGTTAAAAAACAATCCAGAAGACCTGTCTATGTTATAGGAATTTCGTTATTAAAAACAGGAAAAATATCTAAAAGACCTCTTGCAAGACTGAATTTTCTTTTTGTTATTATTTTATTCAGGGTAATAAAAGTGCATTTCTTAAATGATAAGGGCTTCATTAATAGACCTAATTTACAATGCCTTCATACATTCTTAATGATCAGATGAATTTTTTTTTACATACTTTACATAATTACTTACTGTATATTATGCAACATTTAATTCAGAACAATGGGATAATTACCAAATGAAAATGTAGTCAATTCTTTTATTTCTTTATTCAAAATGAAAAAGTATCATATGCCACTGCACGCAATTAGCGATTGTAGCACTCTGTAATTGGGTGTGCAAAATCAAAAACACTCATACTACAAATAGTTTTCTCTATCAATCCGTTTAATTTGTGACACATTCACCAGACTATTCCCCAAAGAAAATGTCAGTAAAGATGTTTAACTATCCTACAATGGCTCCTATAACATGGCAGTGGCATAAATAGCCAAGTAAGTATAGCTTTCTATTCCCCAAAGAAAATGTCAGTAAAGATGTTTAACTATCCTACAATGGCCCCTATAACATGGCATTGGCATAAATAGTCAATGTCATGTCAGTAAAGAAGTTTAACTACAGTAGCATATAAGACTCACCAGCGGTGCGTGGGGCATCAGCAGTTGATGCGGATGGTGCGGCGCGTGTGGCGCGTGCGGTGCGTGCGGCGCGTGCGGGGCGTGCGGCGCGTGCGGGGCGTGCGGCGCGTGCGTGGCGGGCGGGTGCTGGTGCACGTGCGTGTGCTGGTGCTGGTGGTGGTGCAGCTCCGTGCGCACGCCCACCGCGCCCGCCGCCGCCAGGAACCGGTTGTCCAGCTCCCGCCGGAGGAGATCCGCACCAGGACCTGGAATTTACGTTATTTATATCAAATCAAATCGTTGTTTATTTTATTTATTTATTATTTAAGCAATACCATTTATATTTTACGTTATACTTTCATTATACAGGGAGTCCCGTAATTAATGGATAAAACGCAAACGCAAAACTAGCGGTCGCCCGCGTGGAATTTAACTTTTCACAAATCCCGCGGGAACCATGGATTTTTCCAGGTTGAAAAGTAGTCTATGTGTTAATCCAGAATAAAATCTATTTCCATACCAAATTTCAGTAGCTGCAGCTTAAAGGAGGAGGAAAGGACAAAATACTTACCCACACACACACACACAAACTTTCACCTCTTTAATATTATTGTGTTATTTTAATTTACAAGTTTCCTTGATTCCAATCTAACCTGATGGTAAGTCATGATGCAGTCTAAGATGGATGCAGGCTAACTTGTTAGGAGGAGGATGAAAATCCACACCCCTTTCGGTTTCTACACGGCATCGTACCGGAACGCTAAATTGCTTGGCGGTACGTCTTTGTCGGTAGAGTGGTAACTAGCCACGGCCGAAGCCTCCCGCCAGCCAGAAAACAATATGCTTTACTCACTGGTTTGAAATAGTGACTCTGCAGAGAAGGGGTTGGGGTTAGGCGGAGGCAGCGGCGCTCCGAACAGCGGCGGCGCGGGCGCAAATCCGGCGCGCTCTGCGCCTGTGGACCTGCTGGAAGATAACGATACCATAAGTAACTATATACATGTATGTATGTATGCACTATACATATTAACTAGCTGACGCTGCGCGGTTTCAGCTGCGTGGGTCCTGTTCCCGTAGGAATATGGGGATAATATATAGCCTATAGCCTTCCTCGATAAATGGGCTATCTAACAATGAAAGAATTTTTCAAATCGGACCAGTAGTTCCTGAGATTGGCGTGTTCAATCAAACAAACTCTTCAGCTTTATAATATTAGTAATATTATATTTGTACAAAATGTAAAATTCCAATACATTGTTCGGAATGACTGTTCAGAGTAGGCAGGGGGTTATTGCATCTATGAAGGAATGTGTTCTAATCTGAATTCATCGGAAGCCGTCACTATCTTCGGGCTTCCCTTCTTGTAGGACTTTTTGCATTCTACTTTTATACATCACTCAATCAATATAGATTAGCAGGTTTATGGTGATGATATCAAACTCTTTAATAAGCACTATTACATGTTAAGTATAATAATTTCTGGGACTAATGGCTTATTCCACCAACTTCCCAACTCCAGTAGATATCAAATGGAAAATTGAAGAAAGAAAGCTTGCTTCAAGTCCATCCTAGGATCGAGTCCTGGATCCAGCTTTTGAACAACAAAACAAACAAGGTTGCTGCCAGATATGTTTCGGTAAATGCTTTTATGGGGTTAGCCCATCAATATGTAAAAGTTATTATATTCAACCATGTCTGGGAACAACCATTTCTTATTTACCTGGCTACAAAATAATGCAATTAACATGTCATATAATTTGCTGTTGTACTGTTCTGATATACATCGCAAATACTGCAGATTCATCATTGTTAACCGATGAACGCCCGGTGCTGGACACAGGCCTCTTGTATGGACTTCAAAACATCACAGTCTTAAGGCACCAGAAGCTGTGGTTAATGTCTATCTATAAAGAGCCTCAATAGCTCATCATCAAGGGGTGGTGGTTTGATCCCCGCCCCATTGGTCTATTGTCGTACCCACTCCTAATACAGTCTTTCCCGACTACTTGGAGGGAAATGGGAATATTGATCATATTTATAAATATGGCAAATATTCTTTTCAATAAAAAAAAAAGGTTAATGCCCAAAATTACCACACTGGGCATGTGGGTTTGGTCATAGCAGGCCACCAAACCTGTGCCATTATTTCAATTCTAGTCCGTGGCTAGCTATACCACTATTTGACGGTTAGCAGCGGTTATACTCACGTTACCCCCCAGTGCGCGGGCGGCTTGGCACTGGAGCTAATGCTAGGCACGGTGGGCACGGGCGCCAGGGAGTGGGCCAGGTGCGGCGCGGCGGGCGTCGGCGCGGTGGGCGTGGGCGCAGCCAGCCCAGTCAGCGAGCTGAGCCCCGTAGACAATGGACCTAGTGCACTTGAAACGCCTAACGTTGGAACTGGACCCTGGAAATGTGGCACATTGTTATAATCAATGTAATTTAATAATGTGTTTTTAATTTTAAAAACTTACACGGGATAATCTTAATTATTAATTTAAAAAGTCATACAAAATTTAAAAACTGGGTATATATTGAAACAGCAAAACTGCACATCTACAATTATGCACACACTAATAATGTTTGATAATCGTGTTGTTTAATAATGTTTGACAATCGTGTTGTTGAAACAACACGATTATCGTTGCTGCTCTGTGTGGGATACTTTTATTAACCGACTCCAAAAACAATTCTCCAAAAAGAGGTTCTCAATTCGACGCGTATGTCTTTATTTTTAATTTTCTTTGTTTATGACTTAATTATTGGCATAATTTATTTTTATTTTTATTTTTGCTTGATTCAATGGTGTAATAAAAAAATAGGTTTCAATGCACTGTAGTAGCAAAAATATCGACTTTTTGCGTTTTGAGAAAGATGCCAGTTATTTTCAAAACTTTTATTTTAGGTGACTTATCAGGTCTCATACGAACCCCAGAAAAATATATTTTTTTTTAATGTTGACGCAGTGAACGTGTTAAACTAGAATGGAGATCAGCTTACAGGTAAAGGTGCTGGTAAGGGTCCCGCGAGTGGGGCCACGAGCGGCGCGGGCATGGGCGCCGTGAGCGCCGACGAGACCACGGGCGCGGCGCCTGTGCCGCCCGACGCGGGCGTGCTGCGCGACAGACTGCTGATGTTGCTGCTGAAACCAATCGGTCATCACATTATAATTATTATAAAAAAAATATTTTAACCAGCTGGAGAGCTGGTAGACACTTGAGTAGGTACGAGTATTTGAGGCAGGCTGAATTATGGACAAGTTCCTTTCCTAGTCCTATCACAGAACTGGACACCTGGCTTGAATTCCAAAGTGAGATTTTTGTTTCTTGCTGTAATATACTGGAGCCAATTTGTAATTTTGCACACACCTTTAAACTGAATATTTAAAGTGTTAAATAACCTGGTTTATTTATTTTATACTTTTACTCTTTAAATATTCAATGGTATAAAAATCAATTTCAGAGCGTTTGCCTCAACTACCTACCTGAAAATGCCGATCGATTAAGACAATATATTTAAAATAATGTAATTTTATTACCAACTAATTTAAATTAACATTAATCCAAGGTGTCAAGTAAAAGGTGCACTTTAGTCTGCACGATTAGAGCCTCCATGTTCTCATTGCAGTCTCAGCTGAAAAAGTTGCAGCATAAGGATGATACAGCATTGTTTGCAACTGCAACTCTGGTTATATAATTAATTTAAGGTTTTACATACATAATATGTTCCTTAAATATTACATATAAACCTAAATTATTATATGTTGTCTGTTTTCCTTGATTCAACAACTTGGAAAAATTTAAAACAAGACTAGACAATGAAAATGCCTTTTTCCATCTTAGGTCAAATCTATGCAAACACAAGTTAGCTTTCATATTCACTCGCGTATTTCTTGTTTCTGTGGGAACACAGGAATAAAATAATATATTCATCTGGGATTATGTAGGATTATAATGGAGAAAGAATTTTTCAAATCAGTCCAGTAGTTTCAGAGCTTATTCAATGCAAACAAATATTCAAATAATTTCTCTTTAAAGTTTAAAGGGAACAAAAATATTCCATTTTGTAGGATAGGTATTAATCAGACAAAAATTTTAGAACATTTCCAAATGAATGGTTATTTGGTATCGTCTAGAAGTTGTTACTACAGAAGCCTAATATATATATCATATCGCAGTAATAAGTTCAATCAAATTACAGGGATTAAAAAGTTATCTGAAGGAAGAGTGGTAAACCGGGCACATACAATAAAGTCAGATGAGATTGATATTATGGCTTCCTTACAAGAACTAAGCTGATTAAGCCTACGCTTTGAAGCTTACAACATAAAACCTTTTTGGCCTTGTTTTAGTAATAAATACAAGATTAAATGCAGGTCAGGAACGTAAATAATTGAATTGATAAATTATAAATTGAACATTATTTGAATGATGATGATGAATTCATGTTTCCCGAGGGATTATTGAAATAACATTTGGAATACTTTTATCCCGGAAAATGAGTTCTTGTGGGTTGTGAGAAGAATGACGGAAAAAGAAATTTATTAATGTTTTAATTGCATAGATACATCACATCACAACATATCACACTAATATCATCACACCACACTAATATAATTATTATGGGGAAAGTTCGTGTGTACTTTGTCTGTACTGTACTGTGTGCGTTCTTGATGTCGCAACTATTAAATCAATTTTGCTAAAGCAAAAGCAAAGTTCCCCGATATTAGATTTAACATATTTTAAAAATTCAATATACCGAAAAATAACACGTTAAATTGTAATCAGTATTTTCAGTTCACAATTTGACGGTAGATTATAATTTCACGAATGAGTTTATAAACTAACCTATTTTACAATCTAACGGTGACATATATATAGAGAGACAGATCAACAAAGGCATTACCTGAAACTCTCTCGCTCCCTGCTTGGGCTGTGACCCCGAGGCGAGTATGAGAGCGGTGCGTGTACCCCCGCCGCGCCCAGTGAACCCGGCGTGTGGGGCCGCACGCCTTTCGGCGTCTTGGGGGCCACCAGCGGCGATGCCGACAAGCTTGTCCGCTGCAAATAGCAATTTTTTTGTTGAAATTGCTTTATTGGCTCAGAATTAGCCCTTTTGAGCCTTTGCAAACTTCGAGTCCGCTCTGAACACGAGGCGTATGACTGTGGAATGTACAAAACAGTTCTCTGGGAGGCTATTATATCTGCGCAGTTCGCTATGTTAAACTTCAGAGCGGACTAGTTGTTTGTCTATAGGTATTATATGATACAGTAATAGGACAAACACGGTGATTTATGTAATTTACTAACTGTTGTTTAAAAAATGTCACAGAAAATTTATATTAATTGAAAAATAAAATTTTAAATTATAAACAACATTATTGGAGGTGATTTTTAATTGAGGCTAGTTTTTAATCATGATTTTTTCAGCCAATAAAATACTATAAGGCGTAATTACTAACCGTGTCAGCAGTATTTCTCGGTGACGCGGCGGACGGCGGTAGGTAGGGGCTGTGTTGGAGAGTGGGCGCGTAGGGAGCGTACAAGGCGGGGTAGGAGCCTGCCGCGTACACGGCCGGCGGAGGGTAGCCATTCGTCACCATCGCAGAACTCACGGTGGCACTTTCAGTTCGCGCCGGCATCTCATTGATAGCGGGTAATTGCCTGGAGTCCACTACGGGCGGCACTATTGGTGGCACTATCGGGTGACTGCTTACACTACTGCTACTGGACGCCGGAGTTAACACGGTCGGTGCGCTCGAAATCGGAACGGGGTCTATGTTCATAGGCTGATGTAACGACACCGCCGGCGCTAAGGCCGCCGGGTGCGGAGGCAAACTCAACCCTGGGTGCTTTATACTCGGCGTGAAACTTGATATTGTACTTGTGGTCGTGGTGCTCGATAAATGCGGCGAGCTGATGTGGTTCGGCGTCGACGTCGCCGATGGGTTGGAACTGCTCATCGGAATATTCGCGTGGCTCATAATACTGTGACTCAGAGGATGACTGAAATGCATAGCGGCCGGTGGATTCGATGCGGAAGTGGGCGGCAGGTGATTGGCAGATATGTGGTTCGCCACACTGAAAGCCGTGTGGTGCGAGGGTCGATTCGGATACATCGGCTGCACGGAATGTTTCTGTAAACTCGATTGACCCGGGAAGGGTACCGAATGGCTGTGAATACTGGAACTTATACTCGAGTTTACATGACTAGACCCGATAGACGGGGTAGGGTAGGGGCGGGAAATGGGGGCCACCGGAGACATCGGTCGGCCGGAAGATATTTGACTCGGAAGACTGGTAGGAGTGGACGCGGGCGGCGTCTGCGACGCGACGCTTTGCGGCACGCCGTTTGACACGATGCGGTTGGGGAACGAGGTAGGAACGGAAGGATGCACCTGGGTCTGCGCCGGCGACGCGTTCCGCACGTCGTGGCCGGGTATCACAGGGTGGGGTTGCGAGTGGGGGACGCGATTCGGGAGACTAGGGTGCGTGGTCGGGGTCGCCGTGGGCGCCAGGTGCGGCGGGTGCGGCGGGCGCGGCGCGGGATGGTGCGCGTGGAGGTCGAGCGGCGCGTGCGGCGGCTCGGGCGGCGGCGGCTCGGTCCGCGTCTCGTGGTTGGTGTGCCGGTAGTCGGGCAGCGCCGCGGCCGCGTGCGACTGGTAGGCGGTGTGCGTGGGGAAGAGCGGCGAGGGCGCGGGCGGCGCGGGCGGGGCGGGCGTCGGGCTGTCGGCGGCGGCGCGCGCGCCCGGCTGCAACTTGTTGTTGTTGTTGGCCGGGCGCTCGGGCGTGTCGGGCCCGGCGGCGCCGACGGGCCGGGCGGGCACTTGCGTGGCGGCCTGGCCGTCGTGCGCGGGGATGTGCGCGCCGTTGTTGCGGTGCGGCGTGTCGGCACGGAAGGGTGGCGGCGGCAGCGCGGGCGGCGGCAGCGCAGCGGGCGCGGGCGACGGCGCGGGCTGCGGCAGCGGCGCGGGCGCGGGGCTGGCGCTGCCGCCGACGGGCGCGCGCGACAGAGCCAGCGCGCCGCCGCTGCCGCCGCGCGCCACCAGCTCGTTCTTGCCGCCGCCGCCCGCGCCTGCGCCCACACCCGCGCCCACACCCGCGCCCGCGCCCGTCACCCGGAACAGAGAGCCGGCGTCCGACGCCTGGAAACAAACATATCAGTGTAATATTTTAAATATTAATAATTTAAATCTAATTTTAGTAATTGATATAATTCTTACATCATCCATCGACACGTCGTGATATCTAGGAGATGCATTTCTGCTATTTTCTGGACTAGCCTGTAACAATAAATAAAAAAAATTAACTATAGAGACATACATTTACATTTTTATTTTTCGTAACCTATAAGGAAACCACTGTAAGTTAAACAAAAGATGCCGCCATCTTTACACATTTAAATACATCGTCGTTAAGATGATAGCAGATAGTACATCGCTGAGATCATCTCATTTATTCAGGAGGTAGGCGAAGTGAGGACCCCACGCCTGCTGGTATAATGTAAGCATTAGTATTCAAAGTTATGTTCATGTACAGCTATTGTTCTTGCCTAATACACAATATCCGCTTGTCGCAGACCATGTTCCTTGAGATATCGTACGGAGACAATTGGAATATGCAATAGCTCACAGCTGTAATGTATATGCATAGAACAATCTTTGACAATTGACGTGCGTGATTTTATTACATCGGTAATCTGCTTCATGTTTTTTTAATATTGTTATATATTACTCGTATCAGAGCGGAAAGACTATAATAAGTTTATTGATTTATGTGTATAGAGCAAGCGCTCTAAGCAATTTTATTGAATAAATTATATGTATTACTTGTGCTATATATTGTGTATTCATGCGATGGCCAGGTCAGTCTATGTTAGTTAAAATCTAAAAAGATTTTTAATATTTGTGTGGTCACATCAAGATTTTGTTACAATAGCTAGATACGTAATAACTTAAGACTTGAAGTCCCTTAATTACGGACTGAATAAAGTAACCGACTTGGTATTATTACATGGATCTCACAACCTTTTTACGGTAGAATAAATGAGTTGCGAGAATTGGTATATTTTACAAGTGTTATTTTTGATGGCATTTGTTTTACTTGAACAGTTTGTACATAACTAATTTAAAAAAAAATAACAAATTGTAAACTTCTTCAATTTTAAAGACTCAAGAATAATTGCTATGTAACAAAAATAATTGTTTAAAAAGATTTGTGGAGCAGATAATAGAACTTCACAAGGTAAAATTAAATCTCCAAATTTGTTTAAGTACAAACCTAAAACTGTAGGCTTCTCGTATATTAAATATGATAAATAAAAGGCTTTAAATAATAAGGCAAAGAAATGGATGTAGCTTATAATTTATATCATAAACATTTCGGGATATATCATTGACACAACTGAATAGCGGTCTTTAAAGGGGGAATGAAAGTAATTACTCGAAGACATTTACGACCCAGTCGAGGATATGGCTCAATAAAGTTATTTACGTATCCGATATGTGTGTGCTGTGGACTTTTATAGTTTACTAAAATTTAACTTTATTTTACAGTAAAAAATATAATTACACTTTAAACAAATACAATAAAAATATATTTCGTTTTAAGGGAGTTCCTGGAAACAATATTGGTTTTTATTAAACATTACCCTCAGATATATTATCTCAGTTATTAATAATAAAAGAAAATAAATGGAGTTAAGTTCCGTAAACATTAAGGATACTAAAATGCAATAATAACCTTCAATTTTACTCGTACATTGCCCAAAGTTTGTAAAATGAACATATTGGATGAATAATAAGACGACGCTTTTTTCCGAGCAGAGTTGCATTTTCAATTTTGGGCGTTGGAAATAGACCTACATTTAACTTCATACTATATTTGACGCTTTATTAAAGCTCGTTAAAAAAGCTTTCATGCGAATGAGGGCTTACTGAACAGTGGAACTGTTAAGTTAAATCGTACGTGTGTAGTGGTCCGTCAATTTTAACTGTAGAAATTTTTCCAATGATTTTGATTGAAATTTCGATTAGATCAGTGGCGGATTTACCAGTAGGCTGAGTAGGCTGGAGTCTAGGGCGGCAGATTTTGTGGGGCGGCAAATTTGGCCCAAAATATTTTCTCTAACTAACAGAAATAAAGAAAAACGTCTTAAATATACATAGAAAAACTGAGTATTGAAAATTTAACTAAGTAATAATATATAGTACTCTACTTAGAGTACATACATATAGTACCTAAATTACTAAAATTTGCGTGAGATTTTACATCTGTACTAAACTGATCTAACCTGAATACTCTCGTCTGTCTATATAAAAAATGGGAGTGGGGTAGCGAATTTCTGAGGTTAATATGAAGCAAAAATTTAACAGCCTACAGACGGCATATTTGTAAATCCGTCACTGGATTAGATAAAACTGAAGGTACAGTTAAAACTGATCGTCTGTAGCTCGGTTAACCAGGAGTGGCGGAAAAAGATAGTAAATCGATCGCGTGTAAGGAACAAATCGTTTTTGGAGCGTTCCGGCAATTGAATGTTTAGTCCGATACAGAGGGGCAGGGTTGGTAGTATCTTAAGAGTTTCCGGGATCATTTGTTGGGAGCAATTGGTTGATTACTTGTCCGCACGATTCGTTGCAGATGGAATGCTGATGATAATAGTCTCCGTTACTCGCCAAATTGCATTCAATTAATTGAGTATTCTATTTGAAAGGACTTTGGTTAGGTATATATTCTTATCTCTCGAAATTGGTAAGTATATTTTTTATATTGTACTTTGCGAGCATTCAAATTTTATAATACGGATATTAAACTAAAAAATAAACCACATGATATTGCATTGCAAATCATTGCATAGCGTCTGTTCCCTTAATACACTGTTTTGTTATGGTTACAAAATAAAAGAGTAAGAAAATAAATTTATTCAAATTTAATGGTAAAGTTACGATAGTACCCACTCTAGTAACAGCATGTATGTCTGTAGATATTTTAAATAGAGCTGTACACACCTCTATACGGATACTATTGAATACTGTACTACTAGTAACTACTAGTACTAGTAAGAGGTTTTGAACTTGAATCACAAGTATTACATATTGATGCCAGAGGCAAGCGGCCACATAATTATATTAAGTACATTAATACAACAATATGTTACATGTCTCGAGATTCGCACAAAATAGCCTTTGTAATGTTTGTATTGGTCCGGTAAGTGGTATATCTGGCGACCCTAAGCCGGGGGTGGTTCAACAATGGAGTGATAAATCACGTATGGGGCGCGCGTGCCGCCAGTGGGCAGGCGTCCGGTGGCGGCAACTCCGCGACACCGTCAAAGAGTTCAAAGGAGCCGCCGCCGCGTGCCTGCGCTCGTTCGCCTTTTGTAATAGACACCCGCCTCTTGAACGATGACACGATATGCAAATATACGCTATTAAAATGCAAATCGTGTATCATTATGCAGCTATTATTTGAACATATCATAAACTCTCATAATTAAGATAGGTACAATAGCGTCGTGCATAATGTAATTTAATTTTAAAATGCATTTAAAAAAGGCAACCTGTTATTCAAGATTCTCACATCAAAAATTCAAATGATTATATACCTACATATTATTTATTTTAATTTTTAAATAGCTCGACTCTAAACCAGTTCAATAAATAAATATTTATTCGATTCGATATTAATTAATTAATTTTAATTACAAAAAACACACATTTTTATTTCACAAATAACCAAGTAGGTACTCGTACCTACTACCTACCTACTTGGTTATTTGTGCAATAAAATGGATGCTACAGGTAAATAAATCTCGATAGTCCGCTATAAAATGTTCAATACCAAACAGCTTTCTATTAATCGTGATTTAGAGCCTAGAGGTCAAGGCAATATAAAATGTCAAGTCAAAGTCGTTAATGTAAACGCTCACTCACCGCGGTTCACAATGCCTACTCTATTTATTATCAAATTCATTATCGACCTACTCCGTTAAACTGTTAGTCAATTTGCGGCATAAAAGCTTGCGGTAATTTTCTCAATCTTGCGGTAAATTTTTCCTCAACTCAAAAGATATTATTTAACGAGTTAAAAATTGATGAGGCTAAATATTTTATCTGTTATATCATTTTGTCAGAGGAAAATTATAGAACTGTAAAGAAATATAGGCCACGGCTATTTGCCAAGATGATTTTATTTTCACGAATCGAATCTTTTTCCTTCTCACAAATAGCATATTTATTTTATTTTATGTTATCTAGTCGATCTTATAGGTACATTCTCTACACTTCAAATAGTAAAGGAGCCCATGCTAAATGTGGATTTACTCGAGCATTATAATATTTATAATATTTTCGCTTTCTCTTTGCTTTGCTATAATCGTCAGATTATAATTTTTTTAATAGTCTATGATTATTTCCTTCCAATGAAAAATAATAATAACTCAAGGCTCTAGAACATAAATACAACAATTTGTAAGTATACAATTCTAAATTGCAACTTTATAAACTTTCTAATTACGTGACGCTGAAACAATTAGCTTTTTAAATACACAATACATAGGTAGATAGTCTACCTATTACCTAACTCATAATGCTTTGAGGCTTAATCTGACGCGCTGGTTGAGTATTGATGAGGTTTTTCTTGGGTTGCCCTAAACGTACACAGCAATATTAAGGGCTCATACTTGGACGAGGTACTTATCAACATACAACGCATCTGTTATGTTCGTCTGCTGCGTCTAAATAAATCCTAAAATAACGCATTCGGCTCCCGTACTAAGATTGAACCATAAAACTCGTAACAACAAAATGTCATAGGTGTTGTTGTATTTACATTCATGTGTTTCTTTTCGCGTTATGAATGTTGGCCACTTGTCAAAACGGCTTAACATTAAAATAGATAATCACAGAGATATTAGTTTGATGAGTGATGTCGTGTCGACAAGTAATAATAGTTCCGTCGCCCGAGCAAGAGCAAAACACGCGCGAGTTTAAATAAACCCGCAATAAAAATAAACGACCCCATTAGTCATCGCTGTCAAAATAAAAAAAAGATCTCCCGGGAAAAATCACTAGTAAAAATGCAAAACAACTTGTGTTCAAAGCTCTTAATACTTCTACTGACACTAAATGGAAATGCGATCAGGCGAAACTTGTTAATAGATTAATTTCGAATCTGAAATTCATTATACAAATTGGTTTGCGGTTCAGTTAAATGGCTTTGAGTTTTATCTGTTAGGAGGTATTTTAATCACGAATTATAAAAACAGATATTCGAGTATCTGGGAACTCTAGCCGCCTCTCGACTAGCACTCCCATTGTTGCCGAGTGGAGAGGGTAGAGGGGGGAAAAAGGACATGATAGCTTTTTTCGCCCCTCATTCGCAATTCTAATACTTTCCGAAAACTTTTAATAGGATAGAACTTAAAATTCAACAAGAATTTAGACTCGTAAAAAGTTCAAACAGCGGCCCGCGATTGTGGATTTGTGGCCTTCTCCGACTTTCCTATAATGATCTGCAAACTTCTATATTACCTACTCGATGATGGTATGAATGTTTGTTACTCTTTCATGCCTCGGCTACTGAACCGAATCACCTGAAATATACCTTAGATAGATTATAGTCTGGATGAACACATAGGCTACTTTTCTCGGAAAAATCAATGGTTCCCGAGGGATTTGTGAAAAACTAAATTCCACGCGGACGAAGTCGCGGGCGTCCGCTAGTTATATATGTATATAAATATTAGTTATTCATAATACTTATTGTAAAACTATTTATTTCTTTCCAAAAAAAAAATCGGGCGACAATCGCAGTAAAATTTACAGTCAACTTATATTTTGATAAAAATAATAAATAATTATTTTATGCGAAGTTTTTATAACCGATACGGTGTTAATCTATATCCAAGTAAATACGTTTCTTATCTTAAGTAGGTGTTCAAAACAAGTAATTCAGAAGATTTATATTTGCCCTTCACACTTAATAAAATTATATTGTTATTTTGCGATAATTCTGGACAATTTATTTAAAAGGAAAACTCTCGCGCAACATGACCATGATCTTAAATTTGATAAAATCCGTTCGATGCGATCCGTACGATGCGGATCAGTGGACGCACTTGTATGTATGTATGACTTTCTATGTAAAGAATACTAAAAGAGTTGTAGAAAGAGACTTTACCATCATTTTTAACCGACTTCCAAAAAGGAGGAGGTTCTACGTTCGGCTGTATGTATGTTTTTGTGGATATCTTTATCTTATTTCCAACTCCTCCGGAAAAAAAGACTGGACTGGACGGACTTTAACAGCCACGTCGTATTAGCCAATAAAATCAAATTACTCCTTGCATAAATTCCCAAGAAATACCAAAGTTAATTATTATTTACAAGTCAAATGAACTCAAGTAAACATAATATTACTGCACATACTAAATTTGATTATATGAGTAGATTTTAAAGTGGATTTCTTTAATCTTTTAATATATTAAGGATATAAATGAATATGTAGTGGGTACACTTATTTGATATGCATCACGTAGTAAAAAAAAAGACGCTTAATGAATATTTAACATGAGAATTTCTTGTTCGTTCCTGATAAGAATTAAATAAAGCTATATGTTTTTATTAGGTAATCATATCTGCATATTTTTTTCAAATTAACATAACAAGGCACTAATAATAATAATTATAGATATATCCCAAACGCGATAACGAAACAAAAAGTCTGTAATTATGATACAATTCCAAGATCGAGTTGTGATAAGTTTTTGTGAGGGACGGCTTTAAGTCTTAAATATATAAATAAAATATTTCGCAAATTTTATAAAAGATTGAGCAAAATAAAATCATATTAATTAATTAGGAGTTAGTTACGATCTTACGAGTGCTGAAGTAATCTCATCAAGCTTTAATATAACTTATCTACTATGAGATTAGCTTGTTTAAGATGTGTTGTCAAACGAAGGGCTTTCCTTGAGCATATAGAAGCATAGTAGACTGGAGTTAGGCTTTTTTAAGAATGATAAGCTTGCGCTTGATTACGATGACTTTTGATGGAAAGAAGGCGGTCCAAGTAGGAGCACGCTTTTGTAGAAGATGCAAATTTTTGTCTTGAAGTGTAAGTAACTTCAAAATAAATAGGTACTCAACTATTTAATAAAAGGGCTGTTGCACATTGTATAAACATCTATAAGAGCAGAGACAGAAGAGGAGCTGCCTACCAAAAGATTTTGACTTAACAAAATTTAAACAGTGTCCAGAGTATATTATTTAATTTAAACCCTTAAACTGGTAATAAGTAGTTAAAATAGTTAATAATAAAACAAAAATCTAGCTCAAAAGACAGGGTGATACACTTTTATAAGGACAAAATGATAAACTATTCAATAACAAATGAGAGTTCAAATAAGCCAGTAGGTATAAATAGAGGTCAATTTGTTTGTCAATGTGTGCACACAAATCATCGTAATGTTGTCATAAAATATTGACATAGTCGTCGTTGTGTTTACCAAGTGAACGGAAAAATATCTAGGGATACGTGTTGTTGAGTCTTGATATGCCGTGATCTCTGCAAATGAATACACAGCAATTAGCATATTTGAATTTTAAATTCAAATATGAATACGCATTAGTAAGCCATAATAAGCCATAATAAGTTAGCTAGCTTAATATAGATGATTACTAAGAATATAACTGCGATCGAACTTGTGGTGTATTTTCTAACAATTAAATTAATGATAACAATTATAATATTTTATACATAAAAATAGTACTGACTTCAAAGATGTATTTTGAATTTAATAAAAAAATACTAAACCGATTTTTATGAAAATGAAATGGGACCAGTCTAAAAGTATACTCTTTAAAACAAAAAAAGAATTTTCAAAAATTGGTGTGTAAATGACGAAGTTATGAGATAACAAAGTACATTAAAAAATATATATACGCGTCGAATAGAGAACCTCCTCCTTTTTTTCAAGTCGGTTGATAAACTAAATATTAAACACAGGTGAATTTGCCATAGATGTAGAAGTGCAGTTTACAGTCAGAGAAATCAATATTTTGTTTCATCCATTATTGATAAGGTTTTGATATGCCCAACAATGCCCTACACTACTTACTACCTGGTACTTACTACCTACTTCTTAAACATTATGTGCACCCCTAAGCTGAAGTGTTTTACAAAATGATTATCTTTAGCTGTCATAATCTTTGCATAAATAATATAACAGATTGAAATACGTTTTCCTCAATAAAGAGGTAAATATCCGTACAACCAAGCTTCGATCGGGGATATCTCTTGTAGTCTATTTTATAAAGACTTATTAAACATAAAGCCTCATATAAATAATGCATTTTATCTTAATTGATTTAACTTACCAAAGTTTCATTACAATTAGATGAGTCATTTTATGAACGCTTTACAAATATTACTACATTTCATTTTTTATACAGTAGAAGATAAAATTCTATTCATTCTCCGAAATTAGGTGCATATACCATGTCTGATCGTAGTCTGGGGCAAACGAAGTGTAACGTCTAATTAAATTACGCCCAAGTTTGTTAACCAAATAGTCTTACTGTTGAAATAAATTAATATCCGCGATGTTAATAATAATATAATTAATTAATTACACACCGCCCGGACTGCGACATGGTTTGATATAATCTTCGGTGAATTATAAATAATTTATTATTGCGTGTTCGCAATAAATTTGAATTTAATAGTCGGGCAATAGAAAGTATAATTATGTAGTTACCGGAGCTATAACATTTGACCGCATTCGAACGTAATGGCGGCACGGAGCTAAAAGTGAACCGCGTTGTTTCGGTTATCGTGACTAAGCGCTATAACAATTCTATTAGTTTTTCAATGTGAATATATTATTGTTTGTGTTTTATAATTATGTCACCGGGTATTTCCACGGCGGTTGGAACAGGAAATGTGTTGTATTGAATAATTTTGAACAAGTTAGTCGATTCGTTTGTAAAGATATAATTGATGATGAAACTAAGATTAAAGAAGGAATCTTAGGATGAATTTTTACGTTACTTGATTGATATTCTAAGAATATCAATCAAGTAACGTAAAAATTCATCGTAAATAATATACAGGGTGATTCGGACTTTAGTGCGGATATTTTTTTTCGTGGTTCTGTATCATTAATAGAATATAAATCTACAAACAGTTCGATACATTTAATGTAATTTTTTTTTTAATTTATGTCTCTAAAATAACAAAATAATGTACATATTATTACTAAACAAGATATATTCAGCTTAAAAGTGATCTGGTGACGTCCTATAGGTATCAAACGAAAATAAAATAAACGCACAATAGGGTGACCCTAAAATTCTGTTCAAAAGTAAATAACTTTAGCTAACGAAGTGTCACTGAGATGTCAATGAGAAAAATTTGCTTTTAACAAAATTTTCATTTTTATGATATTTGGCTCGGTTTTTTGGATTAAAATTGGCATCAAAGTGATTCTTTATCGCGAAATACCCCGTGGTATTATTTTCATCTCGAAATGTGATATTAACAGTTGTTTTTGTTTCAGAGCGGGGCTACGCTGCGCGGCGGTGCGGTCGCCGGGCCGCCTGCTCTGCAGGCCTCCTCGCTGCCGCTGCCGCTGCCGGGGCTTCGCTCGCATAAAGACTTTATTGTGCATAGTTTTAATATTTTTTCATTTTGTTAAATACGTGTTGTGAAGTATGAATCCCAGTGCTTCTCAAGTTGATTGCCTAGAATGCCCACACTGTAACGATGGCAGGCTGTTTAAAGGCCGCAGAGGCCTGAATATTCATATCGCACGCTGTCACGGACCACCAACGCAATCTTTGACTTGCCCAAATTTTACAAGCGATCAAACAAGCAGCGATAATCAGGTTCCATTCGAAATCTTATTATGTAAGTACAGTCAAAATATTCCATTAGTAAAACGCATTCCGCGAGGAGCTAGGATATCATTAGCTAGATCCTTATCACAGACCATCCAAAATGTATTATCAAATTCACTTTCGGCTTGGCAAAATCTCTTTCTTTTTTCCTATAAACATTTCTATGTCAATAAAACAGAAAGCGGGTCGTTATGTGCAAAATTAAAAAAAAATAGTTTGGATGATCGCGTTTTTTCAATTCCTGATTATTCATTTCGGACACAAAATTACAATTTGAAGAAAATTGTGGAAAACAAGGTTATGGATGGGGATCTTAAAAACGCCGCCCGCATATTGTTCTCTAATGATACTTTAGCTCCTTTCAATGAGGTAACTCTGGAAGCCTTAAACGAAAAGCATCCTTCACCAAATACCAACACTTTGCTTCCAGACCCACCACTTAAGCGTTCGTTTTTGCAGATAAAGGATGAGGAGACTTACGCTGCGATAATGTCATTTTCTAGTGGCTCTGCTGGTGGCATGGACGGCATAACTCCACAACATCTAAAGGATCTTGTGGCAGTTACTGCTGGGGACGCCGGCAGAGCGCTATTGAGTGACATTACCAGACTTTGTAATCTCATGTTATCTGGCGAGGTAAATTCATCCTTTTTACCATTCCTTTACGGTGCAAGGCTTTGTGCTTTTAATAAAAAGGACGGTGGGATCCGCCCCATCGCTGTTGGTTGTACTTTTCGCCGTTTGGCGGCAAAATTAGCGTGTAGACACATTGTCACTACCCTAAAGGAAAAGTTTCAACCAATTCAAGTAGGGTTTGGTAGTAAAGGTGGTTGTGAGGCAGCAGTACATTCGGCTCGTACATTCTTAAAGAATGGTGAGGTTGAAGTACTGCTGAAAGTAGACGTGAAAAATGCTTTCAATTCTTTGGATAGGGCAACTTTGCTGAACGAAGTTTCAACGCATCTTCCTGAAATTTACCCATATGTTTGGCAATGTTACAGCTCAGATACCAAATTGTTTTTTGGAAATAACGGTATTAAATCTAGTGTAGGCGTTCAGCAGGGGGATCCTTTAGGTCCAGCCCTTTTCAGCTTAGGGATACATAGCCATATCTCAAATTTAACATCTAAATTTAACATATGGTATCTTGATGATGGAACTATTGGAGGCAACGTGATTGATGTCTTAAAAGATCTTAACGAAGTTAAGCAAAAATTTAGTCAAATTGGTTTAGAATTAAATTACTCGAAATGTGAATTATTTTTCACGGAAAGACTGTCGCAAGAACGACAATTACTGGCTTTTGAATTATTTAATAGAATTGCTCCCAATATTAAAATAGTTAACAAGCAATCACTTTGCCTACTTGGTGCTCCTCTTTATGACGAAGCCATTCAACCCAATTTGGATCAAAAACTCAAAACATTTTCGGCTAATACAGACAAATTGGGCTCTCTAAATTCTCACATAGCTTTTTCGATTCTAAAACATTGCCTTTTTGTACCTAAATTAATGTACGTTCTACGTTCTAGCCCAATTTGGAAATTTCCTGGTCAACTCGAAAATATGGATGCCACCTTACGAATCACACTTGAAAAAACTCTAAATTTGCATTTTGATGATCAGTCTTGGAACCAAGCTACTTTACCGGTCAAATACGGTGGCATCGGCGTGCGAAAAATTTCTAGTGTTGCTCTTCCGGCTTTTCTTTCCTCTGTGCATAGTATAAAAGAGCTCAGTTCTCGTATTCTTAATTCCAATTCAGTTTGCATAACCTATGCCACAGAGGCTCTAGAGAGTTGGAAGGTCAGATGTCCCAACGTTGACATCCCAAAGGAACGTACTACACAAAAACTTTGGGATGCTCCATTGGTTCAGCTGACACATGAAAATTTAGTTCAAAATCTTACAAGTGCTGTAGATAGAGCCAGGCTTCTAGCATTATCCGAAAAGGAATCTGGGTATTGGCTCCATGCCTTGCCATCGAAAAATCTTGGCACTTTATTAGACAACGAAAGTTTTCGTGTGGCTCTAGGACTCAGATTGGGTACACCATTGTGTTTAGAGCACAAATGTCCATGTGGGAAAGAGGTGAGTAAATTTGGAATCCACGGGCTTTCATGCCAAAGGAGTGGCGGTAGGCTATTTCGGCATGGCTCTCTTAATGACATAATAAAAAGGGCTCTTGCCACCATAAATATTCCTGCGCTAATCGAGCCGTTAGGAATCAGTCGGGATGATGGCAAGAGACCTGATGGATTGACGCTGGTTCCCTGGGAAATGGGGCGGGCCCTAATGTGGGACGCTACATGCGTCGACACATTAGCACCGTGTCATATCAGGGAGACAGAATCAAGACCGGGAGCCGCAGCAGAAAAAGCTGAAACCGGTAAGTGGCTCAAGTATGCCTCTCTGACAGAGAGTTACATATTTGTACCTTTTGCCGTGGAGACCCTTGGGCCATGGAGTCGCAGTGCCAAAAAATTTTTCCGTACTATTTCACCGCGGCTTGTTGCCTCGACTGGTGACAGAAGGGCTGGCTCATTTTTTGCGCAAAGGATCAGCCTGGCTGTCCAGCGCGGAAATGCAGCCAGTATTCTTGCCACCATTCCACGTGGGCATGATTTGTATAGTTATTAGGATAAGTTAGCTTAAGTTCCTTATTGTATTCTTTCTCAAGCTAACGATAATTTTGTTATTTTTGAGTTAAAAAAAAAAAAGAAAAAATACGTGATCATTAAATTTTGTTTATGTACAAAATATAAAAATATCCGCACTAAAAAAATTTTCTTCCTGTATGTACCCGTAAAAAATTATAAACCGCAATAATTTAATAAAAATGAATAAAATAGTAGACAGGACAGCTAGTAATTTATTAATGAATAATGATTAAATGAATAAATAATTAATAGGCATTGAAGTTTTTTATCAAACAATCTACTCGAAGCGAAATGCATAAAACAAGCAAAAAGTCCAATAGGTAGGTGGGATATGAGGTGTTTTAAAAACACAGTGTTTTCCATTTTAAATGGCCGTGTATTTTTTGTCGCAACCGTGCAAAAAGCATTCCAATAGCTTTGTTTTTATTTGGACGGTAAAAAATATGTAAAACTCGTTCTATTATTTCATATGACATCGCATTCTCTCGTGTTTTAAACAAAACATAAAATAAGTATTCAGCCAGCGTTGTGAAAAATAAAGACTGACAAGTGATTTATAAGATAGTTTGAATTGGAAACTGTCCAATTTGCATCTATGTGGAAGAAGATTGTTTGGAAATCTCATACATTTTGAAAGCGCTGTGCCAACATATTTATTGATGTCGCAATGAATTACTAATTCAAACAAAGTTTTATTACAAACGCTGTGTGCACTTTATCTTGCCTTTGAATTGTTTTTTAAAAAAACAAAATCGTATATTTTATACCTCTTGTTCTGTTTCATCTTTCGCTGGTGATCGTTTCGCGAGCTCTTTATCCGTTTTTACAGAAGTAGCGCTTGCTTTTTCACTTTTATTTCTTGCCACAGTTGCATAGCTTTCTGTTTTCTGTTTGCTTTTTTTCTTGCCTTCTTTCTTGCTGCCTCCTTCAGCATTGCCTTTATGGGAATCCTTGATCCTCACTATGGTAACTTTTTGAAACTTTTACAACACAATTGTTTACTTAGCGTATTTATATCACAAAGCACCGTATCAAATCACACATTTACTATGAATACACTTATTATCACGTATCAAACAAGCACATTAAAGTAAATACTTAATATGAAACACTAGAACTTTTTGCGTTAATTGGTTTAACTCGCACCGGCGTCACAATAAAACTTATTGCACCTTTCGCACAGTCATTAAAATCCAGTTGTGAGCACTGCAATCCTTGTGGCACTGTAATCCATGGATGTCGTCCCGTGAGACTGGGGAGCTGTCAGTGAACAAAAATAACAACAGATCGTGATTAGAGCGGAGACAAAGACGTCAAAGACACGCAGCGCGGGTACGTATCATCGGCTCGACGGCCGAGGCGAGAGTGCGGCAGCGGCAGGCGGAACGCGTCGCGGCGACACGGTCGCTCGTCTGGCCCGCGCCCCTCGCCTCGCGCACGCGCCGCCCGCCCAACAAAACGCTCCGTTGAGCATTTCTCGCGTTACAATACACATGTAAACTGCTTTCGAAAGCCAATACATGCCTCGGCGGAAATATACCTTCGGGGATATACATTTTGGATCCGGATTAATAAAAGGGGATTACGCTTGCTTTAACTAAGATAAACTTTTTAAGATAAAGCAAGATATGCGTATTATAATAATGGATAAATCTTATCATACTTTAATGTAGCAATTTATTTTTAATCGACGTGTAGAGTTTATATTGTATTTTTTATCGATAATGATAATAATTTTACGTATAATAAGTATAATAAGGAAATATCTTAATTACGTATTAATTTATTGCTATGTACCAACAAACGCTTGCAACTCCACGCATGTTTTCCCCCTTAGGGTGAAATATTGGAGACTAAAAGTAGCCATGTTTTTCAATGTCACATTTACGAGTATATAATATGTATTCATCGAAATCTGTCAAAAAAGTGACAGACAGACTTACTTTTACATTTATAATATAAGTATGAATAAATAATAATAATACAACAAGACTCAGATTGAACTGCAACATACTATTACCATAAGATAGCAGTAGTAAATTTGGTATGGGAAGATTTATTTAGGTTGCTGCTCTACAAGAGGCTTTACGAGCACCATAAATACGGATATTGTCAGTTAACCGTAGGCAACAAAATACGTTGTTTGCGTCCACATAAAGGTACATAGTACCGGTTCACATAAAGGTCACCATTCGGTACCGTACCTTACCTACGTCAGATACAGGATCTTTTGTCAACGGGAAATTGAGACAAACGATCGAGACACACAACTCGTGCCAGTTCAAGGGTCACAAACTGAAACTAGCTACTGGGACTTGAACATATCTATAAGTAGGATATAAAGATCCATATTTTATTATACATATAAATGCAAAATTGAGTTTGTTTGCTCCTTCTTTTTGTTACACTTTAATGCCTAAATTACTCACTCGATTTTAGAATTTCTTTCACCAATGGAAAACTACAATATCAACGATTACCATTGGTTAAATTTTATCCGTATTCCAACAGGAGGTCTGCTAGTATTTATTAGTGGAATTGAACTGACTAAATACTGCCACCCAAAACCAATGTTTAAACCACCTAATATTCGGGGGGCCGTGTTCTCCTTACTTTGTTAAATTATTTAATTGTTCTAATGAATAGGTGGTGATAATCAATATGAACTCGTGTTATTTATTTAATTATCATAACACTACTTCTGTATTGTAAAAGTATATTAATTAAAATAGGATCTAAAATACATATCTTAAATAAATATCAAGCCGACGAACAACTCGTAGATGCAATGACACAACAATGTCGTAAATAATGTTGAATAAATTTTTTTTCTGCATCATTCGTGGTCTGGAGAACACAGTTTAAAATGTATGAGGCAAAAAATTAAGATAAAGACCAGTTCAGAGCTCCGGTGCGCGGTTGCATTTTTTATTCGCGCCTTGTCGTACACATTTTATAAAATTTAAAACTTCAAGTGCATAAATCTCGATACCTCATGAATTACAATGGAACGTGATCGTCATAAATTATTCACACAATGGCTCAATTGCCGAAAGACGCAATAAAGAGCTTCCTCCAGAAAATATTAATTTGGAATAAATTATCTGAAAGAGAGAGAGAGGAAAAAAAAACGGATAAAAGGCGGCGTCCCTCGTTTCTTATCTTGGGGGGAAACGTTTGAGTTGGAGGGAATCTTCACTTCCGGTGCAAAGTTATTGAATTGTTTTCAAATGGCTGTAAGCTTATTTCGGTGTTATAAAGGAATATCTTTAGACGTAAAGACCCTCGTATATTATCAGAACGAATTGGTGTAATAAATAACGCATGTATAATTTATGTAATCCTATTGTGATTAGGATGTAAAAAATCGAAATCTTGTCTATAAATATGTAAAATGACATATTGTAATTTTAAGGAGATAAAATAATTGTCCAAATTAAAGATAGTTGAGATGTGCTTGTCACATCACATCAAAATAATTAATAAATTATTTCACGTCAAATAATAATTAATTATAAGCAAATGCATACATAAATAATAATTAATTGCTCAACACTCTATATCCACATCATAATAAATGTAATGAGAATTTAAATGATACATAATCCTTGACTTGATTAACACGACGACATGTGAAATAATTATATTTTGTTGATAAAATCTCCTGTTTTTTACCCATGTCTGCCTTCTGAACCGGTACCAGTGTTACACGAACAAACAAACTTGACATTTCAAAAGTGCATGTAATATCAGCCTATTTGGAATAAATTAATTTGGAATTTGAATTGTCTGCTGATAATGTCTGAATAAACATCTCCATTATCCAACTAATTTTATAAACGCGAAAGTGGCTAATGAAAGTCTAGTAGAGACTAAAATCGCCCGCCAAAATTAAAAAAATCATTAAATAAATTAAAAAAACATGCATTTTCATAATTTGTTTAAATTATTTTTTGTTTGTGAATACATTACTATTATACCTACCTATAATATAAGTATTAAACTCAGTTATTCCAATATTAGCACTATATTTTTCAGAATGAACTTAGATTTTTTTTAATTTTCGTGAGCGATTTCAGTCTCTACTTTCATTAGCCAAACTCTATGGATGTTTGTTTGTTTGTTTGAATGTTTCTTACTCTTTAACGCCGCTACTACTACGATTTGGCTGAAATTTTGAATGGAAATAGATTTTACTCTGGATTTACACATAGGCTACTTACTACTCATCCCGGAAAAATCCATGTTTCCAGCGGGATTTGTGAAAAACTGAATTCCACTCGTTCGTTCGCTAGATATTTATAACCATGTTAGAAACGCGATGATTTGATATCACGCTCAAGAAACTGAACCAAATTAGATAAATTTCCGTACAGACATTTTGGAGAATGTCATAAGGTCACCTTTTATTGCAAACATAAAACATGAAGGGGATGAATACTAATATAAAAGTTTCACATCAAAGCGTATTAGACAACTTACCATACATTTATTTCTATTACTGTTAAATAACAACATTACTGAATCGAAACATTTTTTTAACAAAATGGTGACTCTCAAGAAATTCACAAAACGATTTCACAATTTTTAAAATTCGAGCTCCGTGAAGCCGGAAATTTACGGCGGAACGTTGTGAAAATAGTAAAATACTGTTGCCTTTTTCGTATTGACACAAGAATTTTAAAAATTTTCTATGAGCAAAATGAAGCTATAGAATTTCGTATAAATTGCTATGAAAGATTTTCGTATTAAAGTAAAACTAGTTCCCCGCCTCTCTATAAAATATAAAATAAAATATTTTTTTCTTATATTATAGGTTATACATTAAAAGTGCATAAATCCATTTAATGTATATAGGTATATGTAGGTAAATTTAGGCATTACGAAATATCTTAAACTAAGCAACAAATTGAATTAATAAACATTAATTCAAGTTAATTCTGTATCCCCATTTTACTCAATAACCCGATAAACTATCAGAAGATTAGCTCGTACCAACATTAATTAAATTAAAATTTATTTATTTGAAAAATTAATTTTATCACAAGTACCTTTAAAAAGTCAAGTTTGTTTGTTTGTGCTCTACTACTGGTACATAAGGTAGACTTTATAGAGAAGAGTCTGCTTTTATTAAGTATCTTGTTTTTTCGAAACACACAGTGAGATAATATTTAATTCATTTACAAAATTTATGCTTGATCACGTTTAAATAGGCAAATTAAATGATGCAGACAAAATACAGTTGAGCATTAAAATATACATGACTAGCCGGTGCCCTGCGGTTTCACCCGCGTAGTTCCCGTTCCCGTATAAACGGGGATAAAATATAGCCTATGACGCTCACAAATAACGTGGCTTTCTAGTAATAAAAGCATTTTCAAAATCAGTTCAGCAGATCCAGCTGGTTAATAATTATATCAGTACTCACACTTATAAGTATAAGTACCTCATATTATAAGTAAGGTTATAAACATTACCTCTTTATAATATGAAGTATGAAGTATAGTTATAAAATGTATCATATCAAAAGTATTAAAATTACAAAGCGTTGAAAGTATTGGTGGCAAGGGTACGTATATAATTAAACTGCATATAATATACGAAAACATTATCGCATGCACGATCCGAAGGGCCGTGTTAATATTTTAACACCAATTAAGCCTTACTTAACGCGATGTGGATTGCTTCCGGCATTGATTACTCAGATAGGTATCGCTCCGGTACCTTCGCCCTGTTAATGGTGCAATAAAAATGCTTATCGATTCGATTTACCAGTTAACGCTAAGCGGTAAACGGGTAAATTTAATATTTATTTTGTCTTATTAATTCATTACTTCATAGGTAAAAATTAATGTGATCACTCCCTATGATCTATGCGGCAAAATGCTGAGTTGGGGCCTTTTTCTACGTTGTGCCACATATTACAGGGCATTCTTTAGTGCTCCACTGTTTGAGTGGACAGTTAAGCCATAATATGTTATAATTTAGATTTTATGTGATATGTGGCATTACTTAAAAATAAAGATCTTTTCTTTCTTTCTTTCTTTCTTTCTTTCTTTCTATAGATTATATTGTATACTAGCTGACGCCGCGCGGTTTCACCCGCGTGGTTCCCGTTCCCGTAGGAATACGGGAGTAATATATAGCCTATAGCATTCCTCGTTAAATGGGCTATCTAATACTGAAAGAATTTTTCAAATCGGACCAGTAGTTCCTGAGATTAGCGCGTTCAATCAAACAAACAAACAAACTCTTCAGCTTTATAATATTAGTATAGATATAGATTTAGGATTATTTTATTTTCAGTAAAAGGGTAAAATTAAAGTTGATTTTTTCATTTTTCTTAATTTTCCATTTAGTTAGTGCCTTCTACACAGATTATATTAAGAAATAAAGTTGGTAAGTTGATTTCGAGTTACAGCAAGATCAAGGGACGTAGGGATTATTTTTTTTATACGTCTATTAGAACAGATGCGACAATAATGCAACAGATGGATATTGAAGTAGGTTTTGTATTTCAGTCAACCAGAACCGTTGAAGTATTGAGACTTTTGAACCGAGCAAGTGAGTTGCAGCGTAGCAGCGGTTATCGAATTCACTTTAACAAGTCGGAAGAATATCAAGTAGACTAAAGCTAACTTTTACACATGCTCATTTCAAGCACGAAAGCATGCTAGTATTGAGCAGTTGCTACTTATTAGCATGTGTATCGCAACATTGCTAATAATGAGCATGCTTATTTCGAGCTAGCTCGAGAATCAACAGTCGTGCGATTTATGAGCATGCTCTTGCTGTGCGGGTGGAAGGGAGCGTGCTTTTAGCGCGTCTGAACAGGTTTGCTTATTGAATATGCTAGTCGATCAGCATTGCTATTCTGTATTCTCTTCACCTTCATCTCTCCCTGTCTAAGCGAGACAGAGATTGATAGATACAAATTAGCATGTGTAATTGGAATGTTTGCTTTGAGCATGCTTTTTCAGGAGCATACTTATAAAATTAGCATGCTTATTGCTAGCAAATGTGAACTGATGATAAGCATGCCCGCATGGAGCATACTTAATAGCACGTTTTTAGCATGCTATTTTAGAGCATGTGTAACAGTACCTTAGAGAACAAAAGAGCGTGCTATCATCATGTACTACTTACTCGTATATCGTGAAGTGAAGTGACCGATGTGAAAGGTTCCAAAGCCTTGAGGCTTACCAATTTGTTATACAAACAATTTCCCGAGTTGTAAATTAGTGTCCTCGATTGCGGAGGTATGTAACGACATGATTTGTTAACCGCACGCTTGCGGACTGACAAAAGTAATTAACACTTACGATACACTAGAGCCCCGCTTACGGCGCCGACCCTCGGGGCCGATCTAATAAGGGAGAGGGGCCCGTGATAACGATCCGTGCCGTTTCAGCAACCATTAAATTTTCCTGCCTCTTTTACTCATTTTATACACACTTTTACGTCCCACCACACAAAATGTAAAAATTTTTTTTTCATCTTAATATTGTGCACTAGCCGACGCCACGCGGTTTCACCCGAGTAGGAATAATATATAAAATAACGTGGCTTTCTATTGGTGAAAGAATTTTCAAAATCAGTTCAGTAGATCCAGAGATAACACCTCTTTATAAATTAATAGGTATAAATTTAAAACATTTTTTTTATATTGTAGATAAACGAGTATGTAGTTAAAATCTACAATGGCATTTTTGGCAACTCATTTACTGTATGAAATAATAACCCCGGTAAAACTACTCAGGATATTACAAAATATTGCGACATAAACAGCATTAAATTCTTATTATATTGACAGATTTCATAAGTCAAGTAAGTTCACAAAGCTGTGGTTGAAAAGTTTTTAAATATAAATACAAGAGCTATAGCTTGATGTAAAAACATCCCTGAAATCCGCAGAACACTCGAAAACGCCGTAGGTAAACCTATTTGGTTCATTTAATTGTACAACAATAACGACCGAAAATGGGAATCAAAAGCATTGTTTCACTCGTATAATATATTTACGGTTCACGTAAATAGGCTATTATGGATATGGATCTATGACGGATAATTTTGTTGGGTAAACTGTGAGCAGCGCAAACAGGGGTGCATCGGGAATGGGGAGGGGCAAAGGGGGGGAATTGGGAGTCAAATAACGGCCGCAGGATTTATTTCGAACCTCATTCAATTTGCGGCGAGCGTATTGTTAAATTATATTTTCGTATCAGACACATTTCACGAGTGCGTGATTTTATGTTTTTAACATTTAATTAATCCTGCCATGGAATTTCACGCTGTATAAATATTCAATTCGTCCATCGAAATTCCAATAGGGTTGTCAATTGTGAGTTAAAAATCGTGAAAGCGTTATGCGGGAAACGCGACACCGAAATGTATGCGGACATTCCCCGAGGCGACTGCGGGGAGGCCTCACGAGACATATTAATGAACGTGTGACTTGCTATCGTGCTGTTAGAATTGTAATGAGAGTCACAACACTGAACTTGTCTCGGAATATAAATCGTGCACAGCGCTCGTCGATCGCAACAAAAAATCCGCAATAACAAAAGTTTATAGACAAATATTTGCTGAATCTACACAACAATGGGGCGAGCACGCGAAATGGAGGTGGTTTTAAATTCAAAATCTCAAACCTTTGTGTAGCTCGCAGTGCTTGCGCTAAGCGCACTGCACTGAGAAGTCGCAATCAGGATTTGTGACAAAGAAACCGAGGAGGGGCGGAAATACGGGGAGCGTCACAACACAAAGAGATGCTTACCTTTGGGTTTCTGCGAAGCTATCTCTTAACAAGTTATATTAAAAAGAAAATGTGAACAATATGAAATAAATAAATCTTGTATTTTCCGTTTCGTACAAACATTTGTTTACAAGTACTGTGTTGACATATAAATCTATTACCTACTAACATTAGATAGCTGAAAATTATTCCAGTGTTTAATGATAAATATTTTTTGATTTTTTGATCATTGATTAAGAAAGGCTATGACACAATAGGTGATATACCTACGCTAGTGAAACCACGGGGCAAAGCTACTTGTAAATATTTTGCCAAAAGCCGAGTCAATTCGAAAGTTACATAGTTTTCGCAAAAATTAACAACTGGGTAAAATTTGGTACACGGACACTAATTTATAAACCTGTATTAACATTGGTTACTTTTAGCCTTGTCTAAACTAAATACCTGATTTTACATATTGTGCTGTAGACAGGTTGATTAAATTTTGCTCAACAATTATATAATCTGTTTAATTGAGATTATACTTAATCTTATTTAAACAAATCGTATAGATGTAATTGTTAAGCAAAATTAAAATAAATAAAAAATAAATCGAATTTTACGTTCATAAAGTCGCGAGCGTTCGGTGATATTTTTTTATAAGAGCGGCTCTACTAACTAAAACGTAAGAATATCACTCAACTCTACTGGTTATTTAAATAATAGCACTCCAGGACTTTATAAAAGTACGAACATTAAAATAATATTTAGTGACAGCAGCGGGACCGGGGAGCCCCGGCAGCGGGGAGACGGGAGATGGGAGATGCAGCAGTCGCGCGATGCAGCGCGAGGTGACATAAAATTTTCAACGACCGCGTCAAGTATCTGCCGACATTATCTAACCGTTTGCGAGTGCTCCACCGCATCTCATATCTTTTGAATAAAAATTCTCAAGTGTAATATTGTTCCCGCTAGCTTATGCACTTTTAATGGATTGCACGTAAATATATATCAAGTAGGTGGTACAACCGTTGGGAAATCTCAAACAACATCGTGAAAATGTGTAAGGGCACTTTGGAACTTTAATAAAATGCGAACGTCGTCGTAACAATAATAAAAAAGTGAGCCTAACAAGCTGACAATTTAATGCCGTAAAATTGTAATTTCCTCGCGGCTCGTAAAAAAGCAAAAAGAGGATAATGGATGCAAAAAGAGTGAGCGAACGCAAATATAGCGACGAAACACAGAGTGGCGAGAGTCGAGACAAATAGAAGGCCAAAGAGGGGAAGGGGCGGTCACTGACAATCTCATTACAGATATGAATACATAATGAGTTAGCATTAAGCCTCCTCCGTGCTCGAGGCGGGTCGCCTTTGTTGGCGTTGTGTACTGCGTCGGGATTACGGGCGCAGCAAGCCCAATTTATTCAGCTAATCGAGCTTACCTCGTTTGCCGTAAATTAATTAACTTTAGGTCAAGTTGCGCATATCATATTCACGGTTCTACATAACATGCTTAGCTCCGCTTTGAGGATTGTCTACGTGAGCTTCTGTTTGTTTCATTTCATCATGTAATTGTTCATATTAACACCAAATATATAATAGGTATCTATAATTTTAATTGGATAATTTTGAAATTGTGTAGATTATTAACAAAAAGTCCCACTTCTCCTAGTAATCTACATAAAAGTAATCTACATACATTTTGATGAATATCGGTACAGAGATAGATTGGAAAGGATCTTAACACCTAAAGAAACTTTTTAAGCATTTTCAGAATCAGGATCATTAATAATATATAGAATATTTGAAGCACCAGCTTTTCAACAGATAGTGATGCATTTATTTTATTTAATAATAAGTATAAGCGCGTGAAATTCAGTTTTTCACAAATACCCCTGGAACCATGAATTATTGCGAAATAAAAAGTAGTCTATAAGTTGCTTAATAACCTCCTCTATCTTCCAGTGAATGTTCCATTAAAATCAGTATAAGTTTCGAAGATTAGCCTGGACAAACAAACAGACAAAGAGATAGACAAAAATTTTGAAAAAGCTCGTTTGTGTTTTAAACACAGTTACTTTGAAATCGCAGACAGACATTACAACCCGTATACTAAAAGCCACTGATGAAAATGTGCACTGTTTACCAACAAACAAATTAGAAATGGAGGTAGAAAATGCATAACTTATTTATTTTAAATTATTTATTGTTTTTTATAAAATGTTATTCAAAATATATTAAATGTATCTATTTGGTCTAAGCTTATTAATCAAATTAGTTTTCATTAATTTAAGAACAAGTTAATTATATTGAAATGACTAGTAATTTATACCCTTATTTTTAATTTGTTTGTTAGTAAACAGTACACATTTAGCATGGCTTAAGTATAGGTACAACGTATGTCGTTGCTTCAGAGGGCCTAGTGGCAGTTTGATACTATTACTGTCACGTAACGTAAACGCGAATTACTAAGGAATTGAAACAGCGCCATCTAGTAGCACTACTGCACAACTGTTTCAATTCCATATAAATTTGCGTAAACGTCAACGTGTTAGTAACAGTATGAAATTATTGTAAACTCCCACTAGGCACACAGTTTTATTTATATGTATGTATTGAGTATTGATGACAAAGCGCGCTTGTTAAAATAATGTGACACGCAAAGTGAGCACGTGACGACAGCCAGATGGACGAGTTCAAATCCCGAGAACGCGTGCGCCGGTTGCCAAGTCAACTGACCTGTTTATACACGATGCACTCGACGGCGTCGATCATGCTTTGGGCTGCGATGCCACCGATACGCGTCCGACTGCCAGAAGCGTTTCAACAGATCCAATAAATTATTACGCGGCCTATTATTAAAATAAATCACTTGTAATGAGGAGCCACCCATCGATATAATTGTATTGACAAGATTGACACGATCGCTCAATCGAATAAACTAGGTTGAACGTTTTGAATTGTAATGGTACGGAGGTAGCTAGTCGTTCGCCTGTCTATTTATTCAGCCATCTGCTTATTAAAGTGAAATGAAATCTCCTTTTTATCAAATATCGCTCATAAAAAGAAACATTTTGTATTTGCGTTGGCTATAAAAATACTAATGGTTATTTTTGCTCTCTCTCAAATTAATTCATAATCTACCTTTATTAAATGTAGTTTTCATCTGGTAAGAAGAAGAAAGACAACCTCTTTTCAAATTTTATACCATAATTATGAGTAGAAGTTAATACAAGATTTGAACGGAAGTTATAGTTATCAAAAAATACTCCTGATCAAATGATATAACCTGATGTAGCTAGTAAACAATTTCGTAACTTCAACCAATGTAAAACTTTTGACTTCGAACACGCAGCACCTGGATAGCACAATATCCACGCTGCAGGTTACGCAAACATGTAGCTGGGGTGAACTTCGAGCTATTTCGTTAACAAAGCGCCGCTGTATAAGAGCCCCTGGTCAAAGAGAATGAGAATTTCGACGCGCGCTTTGTTCCCCGAAATTGAATTGAATGTCATATGGAACACATTCCGAATGCTCAAAGAGAGAGTAATTGCGATCTGGCAGCTCCATTTAGAATGAATTCGTACAAATCTGGCGATGAGAGGCAAAAAGGGGAGGCGGCATAGCGATGCGAGTGTGTGACGCTTGTAAGCAGTGCTCGCGGTGCAAATCTCGCGCCTAGCCACTCGTGTCGCACTGCGCGACTTGGTCGTTTGCCAGCCGCTTTGTTTTATCGCTATACCGAGCTATTTGATATGCAGCCATTGTTTACGTTTAATGATACAGAAAAATCTAAACATATTTCAATGTGTTACGTGCGGAGACGTTGAGCTAATGCAATGAGAGTTATCGTTTTATTTTAAAATGCAAATGTAAAATCTTTTAGTGGATGTTTTTTATTCCAGAATTAAGTAAATGATATATCGATCTTGAAATCACTTATCATACAAATATCTTCAAAATAACATGACTTGACTAATCACAATCATAAATTCAATCTCCATATTCCAACCTGGATATCAACTGGAAAAAGCACGTTTGTACACGTATTGCAAATAAAAACAATACACTTGGGTAGAACTTCGGAGAAATATTACGAATCATTATTTAATGTGCTTCAGACTCCCTAATAAAATTATAACGCCGTATAAAGGGCACAACAAACCAAAACAGATAAAGAGAGTACGTAATAAAAACAGTTCAATTTTAGGGGTATTTTGTCGAGGTTATATCCATAAACTGAGCACAGCGAGGGTGGGAGCGTCCCCTAACCTCCCCCCACCCCCCGAGCGTTCGCGGAGTAATGAATAAACTCGCTAAACACAATTTCACGATGAGAGTAATCGGCCCACTCTTTAACACAACAGAAGTGATTTTCTGTTAGTGGCCTGACGTTTTCACTGAAATCTTATTAATTACCAGCTTATTTATTGTAATTAAGTGACTTTGAAAATGAGTTTTTTAACATAGCGGTTTTCTTGATATGGCAAGCAATGATGCAT
The DNA here is from genome assembly GCF_947172395.1 of Bicyclus anynana. NCBI lineage: Eukaryota > Metazoa > Arthropoda > Insecta > Lepidoptera > Nymphalidae > Bicyclus > Bicyclus anynana. The sequence goes on along the minus strand of NC_069096.1, from coordinate 7,215,534 downwards.
CCCATGGGGAAGTTACTTTCCTATTAAAGTGGAAAAATTCACTTTTGATTTGAAGAGACCTTCCTCATAAGTAGGAGGTGAGGAAAAGAAAACTGGGTATTTCAGACCTTGTAGAAAACAGGATAACATATAAAAGCTTATAAGAAAGTGGGGAAATATTATAGATACCAAACTTGTTGCGCTAATCCATAAACATGAATATAACAGAAAATCCAACACAGTGAACGAGCTAAATCATAATAAATAGGAGATATGAACGGAGAACATAACTTCCCAGATCGTAATACAGTTAGTAGTTTCGAATTTGTCTGACGACTTGTGATCAGCTTTGGGACTTTCTCCATCTAGATATATTACTCGTACATATATTACGCGTTATAATAGCTTTCGTAGAACATTTCGGCCTTTGTCAAGTTTACGACGAACTACTCGACCAATATGATACATAAAAGACGTACAAAATGTATTCTGAATCCGCATAAATACGAATACGGTTGTAAATGTGTTTGTGATACAGATTCGTTTATCTTTAAAAAGGTTAGCACGGGGGAGAAAATCTCGAAAATATCCGGGCGTGGAGTAAACTTGAACATTCTGCAAAACATGAGAACGGTAAAGCGCTGTAGAACAAAGGTATTAAAGCGAATTTTCAAGCTCGTTCTTGTGGAATATAGAGGAAAGCGACGCAATGGCTCCGCTAACTCATTTTGTTTGTTCTCTCTGTATAAAAATGTAGTTTGTTTCGGAGCGTTTGTCGAGGGCCGAGGGGTTGCTAAATTTGGTTTATTTTATTGCGGTCGTAATGAGAACTCGAGCTGTATAATCAAATTGCCTATTCTAATTTTACCACATTGTTTTATATTTGCTCACTCAGAGCACCATCATACTTAATGATTGCTTAATTAATGACACTTCACAGAGCAATGAGCAAAGCTACACCCTTCTTGCTCTTTAGTGGGCTCAGGAAGACAAATATGCAATATTGTATAGTAATTAAATATAATATATAAATATATAATTAAATATAATATAGAAATAGAATACTTTCAATAGGTTTTTGGTGGTTTTAAAAATACTTTAAATATGTGTGTGTGTATATGTGACATAATTAACGGTAAAGTGTTAATAAATAAAAATGCTTATCAGGCTAATAATAACATATTATACATGTAATATGCAAACAATGGTGCGAGATAAAAATCTATATAAGTATCAATATCCAATAAATATTAACATCAATATAATAATATAAAAGACTTTATGCGAAGCATTATAGTACACAAATCGCTTCGGGGAGAACACCCGCTGTTGAGTCTCTAGTTTTAAAATAAATTTACATAGTAACGTGAGCTGAAAATAAAGAGGGAGAAGCGAAACGGCGAAGAGCAATGAGGCGATGCATAAAGTCGCTCCGAGACAAAGTATAAAACAACAAAGTGGTCGACGCATCTAGCTCGACGGCATAAAGAGGGGAATAATCCGACAACGTACGCTAAAGTGCCGAGAACAGTGCTTTAGGATACACATAAAATAATGATCTGTCTTCTCGAGCAATATTCGCTAGTAATTTATGGCATAACAAAACAGTTGCTTCTGAAAGTTAGCAATAAAAACACAACGTTCGCCATGTAATGATACGACCACTGTACACGTAAGATACTAATTGATAACACGTAGTAGCGGCAAATTACTCTAAATGGTTTATGAGGAATGTTGGTAGGCTTTTTCTTTTTTTTTTCTTCTTCTTTTTTATAAATGGTAACCAGAGTGCTTGGTGGCGGAAAGTCTTCTTAATTACAATGCATATTACATAGCGAGTCCGTACAAAAATCTTTTATGTGATCAGAGTAGCCCTTAAAATTATCTAATACTAGCGGACGCATTCATCTTCGTATGTCAAGTGTTTTTCAGGATTTCGTGATGAAAGACCTTTCGCATTTATATATTAAGATAATAAAGTTGAACAATTTGATATTTGTTTGAAAGCGGCAATTTATGAAAAAGTATTGGCTATATTTAACATTTTATATTTTAACTCCGTCGAAATAAACAGATTGCGAGGCGTAGTAGCTAGTAAAAATTTCAATATCGGAATGTACTAACAGTTTCACCTTCAATCATTCACATTACGACATATTGATTTTTAATGTAGTGTAATCACGAATTCGAATGATTTGCACGGATAGACGCGCCTTGAAAATAAACGTGTTACTGTAATTGATCCACGGTGGCGTTGCAAGAAATCGCATGCGATTTAGTAGTGACGGGGTCCGGTTAATAAGATAAACATGAGGCGAGGACAAAAACCGCTTTAATGAGACCGAGAGAATGTACATTGGTGATATTACACGAGCCCGCGCCAACGCTGGGCCCGCAACCGGTTCCACCAACTGGCCCGAGTATCCATTAAAGTTTTAATTTAATCTCTTTAACGTGCTTTGAATTCTAATCGAATTAGAACGAACGATAAAATATACTGTACAATTATTATTGATTGCATTTAATGACGGCTTCAAAATTTTAATAACTTTTTAATAAATTAGGTTCAATACTATTGTATTACTATAAAGGCTAAAAGCAAATATTTTGATCGAAAAATACGCTCTCACAGTTACACTTTACGTGACAATTTCTGCGAAGAACAAACAAGAGATCGCTTAAATATATTGCAGCGCAGTAACATCAAATGACTAAGCAAGCTCATTTTACGGTGGACATATTTTGCTAGAGTGAAATTATGCTATAGAGTTACTTTTTAAAATGTTTTAAATTAAATGTTTCGTCTTTTACTGACTAGTGAGAACAGCAAACAAACAACAAACGAATACAAATTTAAATTTAGGATAAACTCGTCTCTAGTTTTAAAACTATTTATAAAAATAAAACATTTAAAACCAAACGTTTGAATTATGAAAACAAAATAATAAAATGGAGTCACGTGACTCCAAATATTTGAACATTTTTTGACAAATTACGTTTTTTAGTGACAGGGAACTGACAATAACGAAACGGAAGCCAATTAAAATCCGGGCTAAGTCGCGTTATTGTCACGGCCACATTTATTGTTGTCACTTCGCCCATGTATTGATTTATACGTATGACATACATATCACACCCGATACGTTATATCGGGTGTCATATAATTTAAAGCCATTGTAGACTGTCATGTCAATTTACAACATTACGTTGAAATACACCTGACGATGTAAATAATTATTATGGTGTATTCGTGACTTCATGTAATAATTAATACATTAATTATAATTTTACTAGAGAAACAATAAGTTTTCATGATACATTCTGATTGTTTAATATTATGTTTAATATTATATTATATTTATTTAATTCACTGAAAAATTATGTGTAATGTCAAGTGAAGAGGTTTATGAGCAGGATTTGGGACAGTAGATACTTTGTCATTTTCGGCATTGAAGTGACAAGCGTGTCTATATTAAAGACAAAGAAGATTTTGATTACTAGTAATCAAAATCTTCATTCATCATCATTATCAACCAACATTCGGCACGCTGATGAGCTCGAGTCTCAAAATAAGAGGGGTTACGCCAAATAGTCCACCACACATACAGAGAAATAATTCTCTGGGATGCCTCAGGTTTCCTCAAGATGTTTTTCCTTCATCGTTTGAGACAAGTGTTTAATTTCTTAAAATGCATATAACTGAAAATATGATTATAAGAGGTCAAGAGATAATTTATAATAGTTAAATAATAATAATAAAATTAATATATATTATAAATGAAGACTATTTTATTTAAAACTACTGCTGCGTTTTCCGATCTAGTACTAGAGTCAATACAATTCAAACACGTTTCAAGAGTGCTTGTAAACTAAGCCTACTTGAAAAATCGAATTTAAATTTGTAACATCTCACGTGTACCATCATACATGTACATCTCACCTACCTACACTCGGAAAAAAATTGAGATATTATTTACACAAGTTTCGAACGTAGTTGTGACAGTTGAGCGTGTTGCTTGTTTGTTTTGACAGAGAAGTGACCAGATTTTACGTACGACGACCGGAATATAATTTAAAGCTATGTTTTGGATGCCTTATTATTCGTAAAGCCTGTCTGTTAAAAGGAATAAATAAGAAATTGTTAAACGGAATACATATTGGCAACCAAACAAACAAACGGCCTATACTAAAATACATCCATAACACACACACACACACACATCTTCATGTATTTATTTTCTGTCTCACATAGAATAAAATCTAGACCAGCTAATTCATCGGAAAATATATTAACAACTGTAAAATTATTATCCATTTTAATTAAGATCAAGAGAGACTATTTCTAAACAAAAATATTATCTTATGATATACAATCAGTTTTGTTAAAATTAAAACATTTTGTAACCGTCTAGACAACGAAATTGAAATGCTTTTGTGTTTAACAAAATAAGCGCTTGTTACTAGTCCATTAAGCTAAGCGTCTAAAGGCGAAATGTAAGTATCACTCTCGGCGGGATCGGGCAATTAATCCTAAAACCACAAGCTCAAACGAATCCGTCTTGCTTATAATGCGGCGAATCTCCAGCGAGCCGGGAAGCGGTTCAACGTATATTTAAACACCTGTCACCCCCGTATCTCACTCGCTCTATACAGATCGTCTAACTTAGATTACTTTGTAATAATTCTGTGAAATTTCGCCCCAGACAGAATATATAAATTGGTGTTTGTCACGACTTCGCGCAATATTAATGGATTATAACAGTACAATTTATAGACTGCTTGAGTGGACCACTTTGTTTAGTTGTTTTCTTATACTTTGTCTTTTTATGTCGCCGCTACTGGAGTTGGACGATTTGCCATATTAAACTGACGGCGCAACTTTTATCCACGATATTATCATTGATAAATGGCCTGTTTATGCTACTTTTTAAACACTAATATATTGCAACATGTTCGACGATTCTATACTTTTAAATTTATAGAATGAGAGCCTGTGATTTTTTGACTTTGGTCATTTTACCAAAACTGAAAGATGTTTCGAAATTGGGCCCACTTTTCAGAACGATACAGACATTAAAAATGTACAAAAAAATCTTGTATACTTCACTAGATTACTCCATTAGAATCTTAGCCGAAATAATATTCGCCAACAGTGAACATAAGTTGATTTAATTTTTTTTTACACCGGCACCGATCGTAGTGTACCTAGTATGCAAATGGACTGTCAATGTCAATCAATGAATGAGATGTTATAGTGAAATATCATTATTATCAGAGTTTGATTTGATGTGTCAAGTTAGTGTCAAATCATTATTAAAACTATCAGCGCATCATGCTCTACCAGAGCTACCAGCATATGGCACGCTCCAAGCTTAGATAATTGAAGTCTGGTCTGGACGTTAGTTATCTGCTACCTAAAGCAAAATAGTTCAATTTCCATAGCTCCCTGGTATTAATTAAAAAAATATATTAAATTAATTTATTTCAAATAGACTTAGCATACAAACACTTTGAAACGTAAAGTGTATCTATTTGTAGAGGCTCTACCACCGATTCGTAAGGCAGATTCAGCTGAGAAGAGCTAGCTATAAATTCAACAGTTGCCCTTTTTCTCTTACCTATTAGTAAAATATATACTATTTTACTGAAGCGTTATCACAATCTCTTAGACTATATTTAACATTGTCGTTAACGACTTTATTATTCCGTTTTATAATATTATTACAGAGACTTAAATGAATTGACATACAAATAAAGTTTCAAGTTGCGTATAGGATTCATTAATAATTATTATGAGAAGTGAAACAAAATGATCATCTCTTGAAAATGGAAACAAAGAAATCAGCGAACCAGCCCCGAGCAAAAGTAATTAATTAAGGTGGAAACAATTGCGAACAACTTTGCACTCATCTCGAAAACAATGGTATACAAAATACCTTTACAAAAGTTTACGTAGGTAGGTATACGGACTCCACGCCCCAGGAGATTTATCATTATATCGAACAGAGAGTATCCAAATAATGCAAACAGAAATTAAGAGTATACAAAGTTTTATTTCTTTACATATTATGTAATTTAAATTAGGTAGGTATTACATACATTTATTAACAACTACGAGAAGCCGCCAGAAAATCGATATAAACTTTCATGTGCGTGACATCTTTTTGGAAAATAAAATGAGAAGTTATATTTAAAAACTCAATTTTTTGTAGAATTATATTACAGAAATACACCACTATGCATGTTTCTGTAATATCTCAAAATGTTGACATATTACGAGTATATACGAAATCTTGAAGTCAGATAGTCGCGGCTGATGGCTCCGTTTTATAATATGTAAACTTTTACTTATTATAGCATTCAATTTTTTTTCAAATTTGGTTTCACCCGCTTTGTTCCCCTTCCCGTGCCAATACGGGGATAAAATAGCCTATGACATTCACAAATAACGTGGCTTTCAAAATCGGTTTAGTAAATCCAAATATTACCTCTTACATTACCACAAACTTTACCTCTAAATATTATTATAGACTAGCTGACGCCGCGCGGTTTCACCAGCGTGGTTCTCATTCCCGAAGGAATACGGGGATAATATAGCCTATAACCTTCCTTGAAAAATGGGCTATCTAACACTGAAAGAATTTTTCAAATTGGACCTGTAGTTCCTGAGACTAGCGCGTTCAACCAAACAATCTTTTCAGCTTTATAATATTAGTATAGATATAGATGTTGCGATAGAGTTAATAACTTAATAACTATTATTTTGTAGAGCCTGGACCATCCACGTTAGACGGAGCATAATATGGCTAACCTATTGTAAATTGTTTGGGCTGGAATAAATTAGGAACGTTATGTGAATCGCGGCGAGCCCGTTCCTGTCCGTATTTAAAGCATTACGGTGAACTTTGTGGTGGGATAACAGCGGCCGGGCCGTAATCGCTCACACGCTCATATAAGAACAACTATACACTATCAATCTAACACTATATATCTATTTCTACAAGATCACTAATGCTAAATATGTAAGTTTGGTGTTATTGGCTTTACCGGCTGAATATTATCCGACTAACGGACGCTCGCTACTTCGTACGCGTGAAATCCAGTTTTTCGCAAATCCTGCGGGAACCAAGGATTTTCTCTAGATAAAAAGTCGCCTATACCTTACTCCATAACCTCTCCTCCATATCTTCCAAAGTCTTGTTAAAACCGGTTCAGTCGTTCTAAATATTAGTCCGGACAAACAGAAAGTAAAGTAAGCACTAGAGATTTCATTTGCATGGAATCCTTTTTTTTGCAGATAACTATTTTCACTTATCCAATTTCAGAAAAAACCTATGTTGTTTCAAGTTAAGGCCAATTCATTAAAGAAAACCGCACGTAATTTATTGTTACAAATTAACGTGAGAACTTTGCTTTCTCATGCTAATCTCTAAACACTAACATTATCTATCTTAAATAGAAAAAAAAGTTTTTTTTTTAATTCTTATAATCTTAATAAGTGTCGTGTCCAAATTTTGCAGTTTTTTCACGTTTAAGCCCGCGTAGTTACACATACACGAAACAAAGACGTCGTCCGTCAAAGGAGTGTAATTATCCGTAGGCGCGCGAGTGTTAGCACTCGACGCTGAGGTCGAGATATCTCGTCGGATCAGCAGCTCACTCTGCGCTTTGCGATTCCGTTTGTCACAGCGCCCGCTGCGGTGTGAGCTCTCGCTCTGATAAACGCATGTCAACGTGCTCTGACTACAAACAGCCTTTAACCGCAGCCGCAGCTGCAATCAGATGGCTTACATCTGAAACGTGTACTCCATCGACTGCGGCCCGATGCGGTGTTATTGTAAACCCATCGATTATTCTATTATGTTCTTAATACACTCGTTTGCACGCAATCAATTTCTTAGGTCATGTAATTGCATTGAAAACAAAAGGCAGTTAACACTTCCAGATTTCTTATCACAAACTAATAAACACTTTAGCACGTTTCAGACTTTTTTTACAACTACTTTACTAAACCATTTTACGGTCAGTTAAAGTTAACTGATAATAACTGAGTTTCCAGTCAATAAAAAAAGAAGTTTACACAAATAAAGTGAGCCAAAATGTACGCCAGTTAGGTCTTATTCGTGTCGACCTGGTTAGCACGACGATAATACGGATCTTCGAAGTTTGCAAGCGAGTAAGCCCGTGGACCGTGAAGGAGTGAGTGGGGGTGGAAAAGACTTGTTATTACACCCTCTCACCTACGCAAGGGGTTTCAGCTCTGAGCCGTACTGTCGCACAAGATTAAGACGCTCCTCGCTTTGCTGTTAACGCTTCGGCTTTTAGACACTGAATAGCGTCGAGTGCACTTCTTTTTCTGTTCGCAGACTTTGATATGAAAAAATCGCTTGCTTGTCTACTTGTGTACATACTTAACGGATAACTTGATATTGCTTAGAACTATGATAATAGAGTTACTGTTTATGCTGTATTAATAATATACCAGTAATATCGTTTAAAAAATAATTATTACGTTGTTGGTAATTTTATTTGATCGGTAGCTGTAGATATTAATTGGTAGAGTTGTTCCTAGTTAATACTAGTTACAGAAAAAATAAATGTTTTGTTTTTGAAAAATTTGTAACAATTTAATTATTATTAAATTGTTACAAAATTTATATGGGTCATCATCATCATTAGCAACTCATATTCGGCTCACTGTTGACCTTGAGTCTCCTCTGAATGAGAGGTTTTGGGCCAAAATGAGCAAAAAACAAATTTGGGTACTATTTAGAATTTGAAAAAAAAAAAAACTTGTAAATTAAAAATTAATTTTGATATAACAGCCCTGCAATGAGTTCTCATCGTTTTAATTGAATTCTTTGCGCCACTTCGGTTATAAATAAAAGCTCTGAAGAGAAGCTAGATAAGACGGAAACGAAATAAGTTTAGCCGAACGGGAGAAAGCATTATCATTGGCTGCTCGCGGGGAACAAAGAAAATGGTGGAGAGCGAACGTACGACAGTACTTTATAGGCGCGTAAATATGTTTTATATCCTTCCAGTGTCTGTTATACACTGGCGCGCCGCCGACCCCCGCCTCCCCTCCGCCGACCGCCCCACCACCCTCGCCCGGAGGGTTGCCTCGCTCTCGGAAATGCCGAGCTTTAATAAAACATATATTTTTCCGAGCGAGGAAAATACTGGGGAAACTCGCAATTTGTTCTTTCACTTTATGCTCGTTTACAAGACAAAAGTGGAACATTTCAGAAACATTATGTTAATCACGCAGTTATGTATATTGTGTAGGTACATAGGTGTTGCTATAATTCGCCAAATTTATTTGATGTTACATCGAGCTTACTTAATCTCGATCTGAGATTAAGGAGAGATTGTATTGTTGGAGGCGCTTAAATCGTAAACGTTGATAGTAGTCGTGTGAGGTTTGCGCGGTTGTTACGACTCGGCGCAACAATGCGACCGGTAGGCGGCGGCAGATAGTGCCGCGATGACCCTTATCTCACGGAGCACGCGGTCGAGTGTGTGGCCGATTTATTGCGGCTCGTGTCGGTGAGCCGCAGAGTGAACCCCCGACTTTAACGCTAATTATAACACGCCCTCGCTACTTTACTTTATTGCTTGTTCTACACACTCCTTACTCTGGCAAATAACGACATTAATTTATTACATCTACCGTGTACAAAAGCCTAAATTCGATACACAACTCAATAATTGCGTGTCTTTATAAACCAGCCAGAACAAAAGAAAACTTAATGGCCTTTGAAGGGACGAAATTGTTATCCGAAAAAAGAAAAAAAAAACAAATAAAGAAGTACCAATTAAGATGATGTTAGAAACAAATTTATATTCAGAGTTCGCAGAAATGATTAAATTATTTTCTTATTGCTTCGCGTATTATAAAGAATCTTAAACGGCGGTTTTGCGAGAGCTCTGCGGAGATCGGTGCGGGTTGAAGCGAAACCGCAAGCACAGTATAACTTTCAAATCTACTGTGCCGCAAGCTTCCATAGCACGCCGCACCATAAAATATTACACTAAACGAAAGAAGCTCTTTCAATTAACCGAGCCAGGTTTGCGTAAGGTAAATCCTGCCAAGAGGCGCCCGTTGCAGCGTTGGGAAATATTTCTTTCGGAGCGATTTCACTTAAAACTGTCAGGTTTATTTTATTTTCACTTTAATTTATAACTAAAATACGCGGCAGTATCGTTATAAGTTGTTTTATAACATTAAATGAAACCTGAAGTGGGTATTTATTTCTCTTTTACAATAAAGAAATGTTATTTGGATTGAAGAACAAAGGAATTGCTTTATTATGTATTTGAGTTCTTATGTCTACAGAAATAAATTATTGTTTATGGCCCAGATTTGAAGCAGACTGTATTTTATGAAGATAGATTTAATGTTACGGGCTCTTACGAATTCGTTACCTTTTTATCTAAAACTAACCGACAGCCAGCAGCTTCACTCGTGTAGTTCCCATTCCCGTGAGAATGCGGGGATAAAGTATAGCCTATATGCACAAATAAAGTAGCTTTCTTTTTAGAGATCCCCATGCCTCAAATTTTACCTCTTTATAATATAAGCAAGAGAATAATAATTCCATTCTTAAGCCTCCTTCAATATAAATATCTTCAAGAAGTGTTAAGTTACTTAAATAGTATTCGTTTTGAGTTCCTACTGTGTTACTATCAGGTGAGATCAAAGTGAGATCACAGTCAAGTAACAACTTAACTTAACTTTATTGAATTTATTTTTTTTAATTACCCGACAGACGTATTTTTAATCCATTTTAGTGTAGGTTATACCCATAGAGTTGACGTGCATAATTTGCTAACGATGGTCAGTTGGCAAAAATAGACCAAATCGAAGATACATTCTTTATTTCATGACAGAATTCCGATCCAATGTATCCGAAGATACATCGCCTCTCACAAGTATAACCTGAATAAGAATACATCAGCATCACACCACGTAGCATATGAAAGGAGAATTGATGGCGGCAGTCTATCGGTATTCATGTTATGGTTAATGCCCCAGATTGTGTTCACCTCGCGCCGCCCGCGCTAATCGACTAGAAGTGATATACCTGATTCATGATTCAGCCAGTGTGTAAGAGCAACGAGTGTGTGTACCTTTTATATAACGCTTATTTAGCTAGTAAATTTGATGACGTCGCTTTGTATTACTGCACGATGAAATCACGGACATGTCTCTCAAACGTCAAGGTTTTTGTCAAATGCTAACTTATAGAAAAACTAGCGGACGCCCGCAACTTAGCGTGAATTTTAGTTTTTCACAAATCCTTCGGGAACCTTGGATTTTCTAGCTGTGTTTATCTCTTTTTATTCCTAATTTCAGCCAAATCGGTTCAGTAGTTGCGGCGTTAAAGAGTAACAAACATCGAAACATCCATACAAACTTTCGCGCTTATAATATTAGGAGGATAGTTAATTTATTATATTTATTATTTAACAAGTAAATTTGATGAAGTCGCTTTGTATTACTGCACGATGAAATCACGGACATGTCTCTCAAACGTCAAGTTTTTTGTCAAATGCTAACTGATAGAAATATACTTAATAATTATATTAATTTTAGCGTTCTAAGTTCTGTGTTATAATGGATAGAAAAGCTTGGATTACTGGGTCATTAATTCTATTAAGCATTATATTAATAACAAATGACGAAAATAAAATTATGGCTAAGTTTGTTGTGAACTCTTTGCAGCGCGTTTGGGACTCTCATAGCAAACAAGCATTTACATAGCAAGCTTGATGACTTTACTTATCAAAATGTTATAATAATTAAAAATAACAATAAAAAATTAATTGATTGACAAAAAGTATTGTTATCACGGATAATCAGTTTAATTTAATGAATGTTTTATGCAGAGCTAAAAGCAATCACTTACACAAAACTATTTAAATAAAACACATCAAAAACACTTGTAAGTTTGTAACACACAGCAAACATTAAAACTCAGTCTAATTTAAAATACAACAAATACAGAAATCGTTGTTTAAAAAGTTATTTGTATTCGGTGACTTAAATTGTTTTCATACAAGCTGCCACTCAAAAAGCTTTTGTAGTACAAACAATTTAATTAAAACTACATTTGTAACGATATCGATCATTTAATTGATATGAGCCATGTTGTTTCTTTGAAACACATTTTTTATCTCGGTTTATAAATCGAACCTGTCTACCTGACTCGACATCTGGCCAGGTATGCTTTTTTGGCGGGCGGGATTTTTAATGCGATTTTTATTTTCATACTAGTCATCAACGTAATTAACATTTCATTGATGGGTGGTTACCCGCCCTCTCTATTAGGTATGACAAAGTTATAGAAAAAAAAAACAAAACGCATTTTTGAGATTTTAGTGCTTGTAGAGTTAGTCCGGGAAAGTACTACCTCCGTGGAGCTTTATTTTATTCTGGTCTGAAGAGTATGGCACTAGATTTAACATATACCTACGCCTCAAGTTGTCAAGTGATACAGGGTAGGGTTACAAGTAGCCCGCTTTCATCCTAGATTGCATCATCACTTACCATCAGGTGAGATTGTAGTCGAGGGCTAACTTGTAAAGAATAAAAAAAAATTAAAAAAAAAAGTGTATTTTTAACCGACTTTAAAAAGGAGGAAGTTCTGAAGTTGATTCGTATGTTTTTGTAGGACGGTAAAAAAAAAGGTAATGCAAGAAACCTTTTTTTTTAAACATGATGATGACAAGAAATATTATTTTTTTTAACTCTTCCAATTAAGCAATAAGGCCAAAGGTTGTGAAAGGTACCTACTTTTGACATCTCAATTTCGAGTCTTAGGTCCACAATTAGCTATTTGCTTTAGCGTTATAATTATTAATAGCAATTATTTTTTGGTTGCAAACTCATTGCCAATATTGTCACTAAAAGTAAATCCTAAAACAGCTTAAAGCTCAATATCCTCATCACTACGTTAGTCAGAAATGTTTCGCGCAAACAATAATACTTGCGATACATTTCTGTTATATCTATCGGACAAGACAAAGTTGTGGTCGAGATTAAATTCACTCCGCTGTCTAGCTATTAGTTATAACTTTGGATAAGTTACGCGGGCGTAGCGACGCCTATTTCCTTGTTATCCCTGTTTCTATTAGAGCTGTATCAAGTTAACTGCGCGGACAAGTTTCCTGATATTTAAGTACCACTGTGTTTATAAAATATCTTCTTCAAATTAGACCATTTATTTATACCTATTAGAAAGCTCATCATTCCTTATTACCTGACGTTAAGAAAGTGCTTGTAATCAACGCCAAATTGAAATAAATAAATTTTTAGTTAGACTTTCTGGTTATTAATATTTATACTGATTATACTGATAAATATCATCTCAACTCTAACACCGGATAAGGCTTTTATGTTCTAGATACTGATTTAAACGAATATGTATAGTCAAAAAATAATTTTGTGTAATTATCATTTATGCGTTAAAATGTTGCAATCCCACGATTATTATACATTACTAGCGAACCCGCTCAAGCTTCGCTTTGACTTATTACTTTATTTATTTGCACTTCTTCCCTATCCCTACCTTACACTACCCTACTCCTACCCCTACCCCTACCCTACAACTACCCTACCGCTACCCTACCCTTATCCTAGGATTTAGGGGTTTGAAAAATAGATGTTGGCCGATTCTCAGACCTACTAAATATGCACAAAAAATTTCATCAAAATCGGTCAAGCCGTTTCGGAGGAGTATAACAAACCAAAGTTTCATCACCTTCCTAAAGTTCTTATAAGACAAACATGTACGTATTTTTTCCATATTAACAATAAATTCCCGCACATGAGTATCGTATTAATCAAATACCTTAAGCAATAAATTACTTGTTTACCTAAACGCTAACAAATAAAACGCTGATAGATGGCCCCAAGAAGAGTTGCAATTAAACAAGATTTGGCTTCCATAATCCACATTAAAAAGTAAACACTTAGGTATACCTACAATATAGATCCGTCTAACTATTAAATGTGCAAGGTATACAATCTATACTAATATTATAAAGCTGAAGAGTTTGTTTGTTTGTTTGATTGAACGCGCTAATCTCTGGAACTACTGGTCCGATTTAAAAAATTCTTTCAGTGTTAGATAGCCCATTTATCGAGGAAGGCTATAGGCTATACATTATCCCTGTACTCTTACGGGAACAGGGACTACGCGGGTAAAACCGCGCGGCGTCAGCTAGTATGATAATAAAAGCCGACGATGCAGAAGTAATAACATTGCATTGTTACGGATAGATAGCAAATTCCCAGTGGACTGTTTGGTTAGACGGGCGTTCATTACAAGTTGCCGAGTCTCATCTGCTAAGCTAATAACAGAGCTAACTCTCGGCGCTGCTAGTTTGTTCTAGCAATTTACAACTACGGTCGAGGGTGGAATGGTCCATTTCGGTACCTGGGAATGAGAATGCTACATTGTAATAATAAAGCAACAATAGACGGTTTTAATATTCAAATTGTAATCTGAACACAAATATTTTTGTATCATTTAAATACCTAGAATTTATACTACAGATTGTTTTCAACAAAGGAATCCATCAGTTATGAAATTGACTGGCTGTGAATATATTTTTGAATAATCACAACATTTCGATTGGAGTATAAATCTTGTGAGATAATATTAGCAAACTGGAATATAAAAATGTAAATGTTATGGCCAAATAAAAGCGATAAAAACATTGCCAAACGTGATACATTCATGGTCATCCATTCACAATTCACACATCTCGTTAGCATCATAATGAAACGCAAATTTCATTCGGAACCACACGCTAAAGTGTATGACCCGGCACAAGCGTGGCACTGGCAAGTCAAATAAATTAATGTTAAGCTCAAACTGACGTTTGCAACGGAACCTGGAAAGCGTCTACGTAATTACCCAAACGCGAACGGATTTGCATATCAAAGTGGAAGCATAATTGAAGCCGGAGTGTAAATAGCCCAAGCTGAATCGGATCGAGTTAGTGGCGCACTCCGGCTAAGTGTAGCCAGCACTATAAATGCTACCTCGCTTGGGACTCATCGCATAAACCGAGCACTTGAAAATAAGATTACTAGATAAAAGGAAATGTTCAGTAATGAGGGTTTCGAAGTTTACGAGTACGCCTGACCGAGATTTGGCCCGTCATTGGGTTATCTTATAACATTGCACAGTAATTATTGCATCAAGGATTTTAAACTTAATTGTAAGTGTTTTTGGTAGTCAACCAAAAATAAACGCATACATAAATCGGGCGTGATACAGAGCAGATTATATTTATTTGTTAAGACCTTGTAAACTGTATCAGCAAATAAAGGATTTTATATTTGATAAATTAAATATAACAACGTTCAAAATAAATAACAAATATAATGTTTTGTATAAATAAATTAAAGTACATTTATATACTCTAAATGAGGGTATAGTGAGATCCATATTCAGTTCGCTCGTTCGATTACCATGTTGTGTGCCTTTCTAAGACATCTTGATTATAATGATAATTTTATATGCGTCTTTTCATGTTTTAAAATGCAGAAAACAGCTCAGATGAAAGAAAGATTATGCTTAGACTATAGATAATCTTTTTAAGATTATAAAATAAATAATTGAGAACCTCCTCCTTTTTTTGAAGTCGGTTAAAAATCAACAAATTTGCTTGATTATATTATATTACATTATAATTTTGATACAATTCTGCGATCAACCCAGTAACGCTGTGTGATCACGAGGACATTAACTTATACCTACTTCGTGACCTTTGCTGACGTGATTATATGTAGCAACGTTTTACATCCATTTTATTAGGTATATAATTGTTTAAGACGAAACTATAAATCAGATTCTTTGCATGTGGCATGATCTGCAACTTGTAAGCCTGCTGCAATAAATCGCCCTACTTTATGGGGCACATGAATACATTCAACGTTTTTATGTTCTACGTATATCAAGCTCTAACACGCTATTAGGATTTTGTCGTTTATTTCGTTCTAAATTTTCAAGATACTCAGACATATCAATAAGATAGTTTTATCATCTCATGCCAGCAATAGAAGTAATCATTAATAAAAACTATTATTTAAGTAAGATTAGAAATCTCTATAAAACTTCAACAAATTTCGAAGGACATGAAACATATACCTATATGTCATAAATATTGTATTATCAATTATCATCTATATTCTATAATATAATATAATGATGATGAATGCTACTAACATCATTACAAAAGTAGAAAAATAATCTATACTTATATATCTACAATCTATCTATACTTATAATAAAACTGGTCGAATATTATACATTTATTCGCAATTTGAGATTTTACTTATACCATTTGTAACAACAGTTGGCGTGGCATAGAGTACTACTAGCGCCATCTAGAATCTATACTTATAATACGAATTCTGTAAATTTTTTACATTCTGTACATTGAAGATATTTTGAAAATTTTTGTTGGGGGGCATATAATCGATACTGAAACTAAAAATATTGTTTTTCGATTTTTTGTCTGTCTGTCTGCCTGTGTGTCATTGTTTTTTTGTTATTCGGGCGGGTATTCAAATGAAACTTGGCACGGTTTAAGACCATAATACGGAGAAGGAAGGATACTTTTTGTTGCGAAAATAAAATGAGAAGGGTGTGAAATAGGGGTTGAAAGTTTGTATGGAAAGTCAATCAAGTCAGTCAAGAAATGATTCAAAAAATTTTAAAATTCAACCCCTAATGTGGCGAAATAGGGCTTGCAAGTTTACATTTATTTCCACGCGGACGAAGCCGCAGGAGTCCGCTAGTAGGTAATAAGACTAGAAATTACCTATTAAGACATATAGATAAGATAGTATTGTAATCTAAAGCCACCAGTAAGAAAATGAATTAATTAGGACTAGAGATACAAAAAGAAAACTATATCAACATTCAAAGGATATATAGACACGTAAAAAGATTACACAATATTATCGTCTAAAGCCAATATACAGTACAAAATTTAAGATAATTTCATCAACAAAGTAACCATAGAAATTCGAAGATAACTACAACAAAACTCAAAGCATAAATTCAAAATAATTGTACCCCTTGAGAAAAACTAACAAAACAAGAAGTGGAAGTACAGTAGAGTTTCGTTAATACATTTATCTCTTTGATTTATGTGATAGCGAGCTTACACTTCGGCCCTGAGCAACTTGAGGCCAAAGCGATTCTACTACAATCAACCTCTCCCGGGATAATTAAATTAATCGACACGGTCACAACACTGGATCCAACATTGATTGGCTCCTTAGATATCCATTTACCGGAATTATTGCGCCACTCCACTTCCATTATATTGTGTAGCGTTATTATCTAGCAATCCGTAGACAGTATTACATTTTAATATAATATTGATATTTGACTAGTAATATTATTTACTAATTGAATGTTGATATATCACGAAATTCAAACCGAAATGTTCGTTGATAAAATTCGTGGATTTGTTGAAAAGCGAAAGATTTTGCGGATTATTATAATTTACAAAGCAAAATAAAAAGTATCAAATGGTAGTGTGTGATAAAACAGACAATGTTGTAGCTTTCGACGTAGTTCTCCATTACATTAATCCACACAAAAAATACAATTTTATATGCGAAAGTAAGACCTTAGTTAATAAACAATAAGGAACCTGTCTGTAATTAGAATAAAATTACAAAAAATTGATGCAGTAAGTCACAACAAAAAATAACGATTGAACTCAATTTCTGTTTATCAATCTGTTCTCGCGTTTGGATTCACTGATTTTAATGCGGTTTTAAGGGGAAGACTAAGCAAATTTCAGGCTTTACTTCATAATCAATATTGGAATTAAGGATAAACCATAATTTAGTTCCGCTAGTTGTATAATGTGTATAATTGTATAATATAGAAATGGGTGGAACTGAACCTACTGGAAGTAATCGAAGTGGTACTTTTGCAAATTTTGGATTATACAATTACAGCATAATACAAAATTTGCAGACAATTAAATTTGCTATCACTATCAGCGAGTAATCTTTTAACACCAATCGAAGTTCGTTAAGTTAATACTAAGGAATCTATTGCGAAACTCTTTATCTTGGGATTAAATTACCGCACGACATAAAGAAATTTTATCAATTGTCATTGATAAAATTGCAGAAAGTACACGTATCTACGTAAGCCCTCATTCGCACGAGAGTTTTTTTAACGGACGTTAAAAAAGCGTTTAAATATAATACGAAGTTTAAATGAAGGTCTATTTACAACGTGCAAAATTGAAAATGCAACAATGCTCAATAAAAAAAGCGTCGTGTTTTAAAAACGATGTCGTGTGAACATATAATTTGGAATGCATTTGTTGTATTTGAACGCTTTTTTAACGTCCGTTATAAAAACTCTCGTGCGAATGAGGGCTAACCGACGACGATGAACGATTAATCCGTTTATTACATTGTCATTTTGTGATATCTAACAAACATTTTTCTACGCGTGTAATCGTTTATATTAAACTCTAGATATGTTATCCTTGTAATTAACGGTGATATGTCAAAAGGGATAATCGAAACATAATCCGACCGTATCCGTATTTTATTTATGTTTGTTCATGCGATGTCACTTGGTTACTTAAGATATTAATCAGCAAAATCATATGCGATTTCAAAACCATTCAAAATATTACACCGTCGCATTAATAGCTAAGTATACCTATTCAGATAATGTCGATAACTGTTTTCATATACGGGGACGTACCAGTAGCGAAGGCTGAAATTTTGTAATAGGTAAACCGGTCATATGTTTTTAGTCATACGCGCAGACGTTTACGAGTATTGTACAGATTGTAGAAATGCTTTAGTAACATTATATGTACCTATTTCGAGTGTATAAAATAAATTATGTTTTTAAAATGTAAGCTGCTAGGAATCGAGTTGTTTAGACTCCTCGCTGCTGGAACGTACTATTAGGCCATTTTGCAATTACGGCTATAATATACTAGCAGATTCCCCGCGAGCGAAGTTCCCGTTCTCGTGGGAATACAGGTATAAAATATAGCCTATAACAGTCACAAATAATGTGGCTATCTATTAATATAATATAAAGGCTATCCATTAAAAAAATATAAGAGAATTTTTAAAATCGGTTTAGTGAGTAGATCCAGAGATAACCCCGATAACCTCACAAATTTTACCGCTTTATAATATTAGTGTAGAAGTATTTTTTTTCAAATAAAACAAACATTTCATGGTCAAATTATTTCGGTAATGCTAACAAAGAAGAGTGGAAGCCTAATAACAAGAAGTGTGATTGGAATGAAACTCATTTCACCGAGGAACTTTCTTCAATAAATTTATTCCGAGAAACTGACTATTCAAACAACTTTGTGTAAACATATTCAATGTTGAAAGCTGGTTATTTATATTTGAACTTATTAGGTTTTTTAATGAATTATATAATGAAACACTTCTATATTGACGTAGAATGAATAATAAATTTATTTTGCCATCATAAATCTCTCCAAAGAAGCGCTTGCTTCAACTCAATATTTACTTAACATAAAGGAAATTTAAATTGTATCTACTCATCACATTCCTTAATCATGGCCCATGAGAATAATCGAATACAAACTATAATTAAACTGAGAAACTAAATAAATAATTCAATTTTAACTGCCGGAAGAACAGTCTAATTTTCAATAGTAAGTATGACATGACAACTTTGGTGTCAGAAATGTTATGCTAAAAAGAGTATGGAAAACACTGTTATCTTCGGATTGGCTTGTCACCTGATTTCCATCGTGCATGTGACTTTATCCCTAAAATCAGCTTTATACATTACATACTCGAAATTTTCGAGGATGAAAAACGCTCGTTTTTTTTTTCATTCAGGCAAAATCGACAGCCTAAGCGGAATTGGATGTAATTGTAAAGTTTAGCTAAGTAAAACTTCGTAATAGAAATTGTAAGTATAATAAACGTAAGTAAAGTTAGCGGTATTTTTTATTCACGCCAAGTACGAAATAGGGTGGATTTTTATGGGAACGGTCAGGCACAATTGGATTAAAAGGGACGCGATTGAGGCGAAATCGCCGCGTACGAACAATGCTATCAATCTAAGCGCTGCGATTTAAATGGTTCACGCAATCGTTTGACTCGTGTGTCTACTTATACTCCATTGCAAAAAGCAGCCACTTCGTACAGCACATAATAAGGTATGTTAGTTCTTGCTAAGCGTGTAGACGTGAAAATATGTGCGGGATGCGTGAATTTATGGACATCGGACCAGTCGGCCACGATGACACTAAAGAATGCATGTGAACAATGTTATCACTAAAGCGTTTGGAATTTGAATGGCCTATACGTAAGTGCGCACTTCAATCAAATAACTATATTAAATTGAAGTATCTATTTAAACAACACAAACATGATTGGCATGCAATGCTCATTTTACAAAATGACTACAGTCGCCCGTCTATGCTCTCTATTCGTATTATATTTGCCTCGTTACAAAAGTCTTCGTAGTTATTGTTAGACCTATGATATGAATGTCTTTGGATAGTGCGAGTAGAACTTTTTTAGAAGAAAGTAAAATTGGGTCTAAATTTTCGTATGTAAACTTTCAAAGTATCAAAGTGAGAGCCGTGATATCCACTGGGATGCACCGGGCTTGCACCACCAACTTTTCAGTTGTGTGCATTTTAAGAAATTAAGTATCACGTGTCTCAAACGATGAAGAATAAACATTGTGAGGAGACATGCATACCAGAGAATTTTCTTAATTCTCTGCGTGTGTGAAGTCTGCCAATCCGCATTGGGCCAGCGTGGTGAACTATTGGCCTAATTTTAAGAACTATTGGCTCTTTCCGAAAGGAGACTCGAGCTCAGCAGAGAGCCTAATATGGGTTGATAATGAATAGAAGTATAGATGTATTCGTAGTTACACATTTTTAAACACTGAAGGGACAATATAACTTACTTGCTCGTACAACACAATCGACATAAGGAAGCGATATTATTGCAGAGTGGATGGTTAAAGGGCAGTGGAGCAGTTAAACATAATTAGATTAAGAGGGACTCGCTTAAGTTGGCACTGAATTGTCGCTCGGCTACGCTATCGGCGTAATAAAAGCCTTGGAGATTTGAACGGCTACTTAGATAATTGCACTTTGGTATTTACGCAGATTTAAATTAACAAGTGATGCCAATCTAATGTTATATTGCGATGGTTTGGATTGAATTGGATGTATGTTTGTTGTTACTCAATAACGCTATAACAGCAAAATAGATCAGACAAAGTATAGATAGTAGGTACTAGGTAAATAAGACTTTTCCCCCTTATAAACAATGTTTTTTCAATAGCGATAGAGAATGTAATAATGATAAGATAAATAAACGAGGGACGACAGTGGTACAGTCGTTTGCAAACAATGCCTTCCTTCCTGCCGTTGGGATTTGATCCACAATCAAGATAATAAAATACCAACTTAATGATTATTCTCACCGCAATGATTTTGCAATTGACTGTTTTTATCCAACAACGATTAAGTATAATAAATAATCATCGATATGCATATTTTTTATTGATGTTATAATTGCGTCTTTCTTTAATCATCTATTTATAATAGCATATAA
Organism: Bicyclus anynana; assembly: GCF_947172395.1. NCBI lineage: Eukaryota > Metazoa > Arthropoda > Insecta > Lepidoptera > Nymphalidae > Bicyclus > Bicyclus anynana. The sequence goes on along the minus strand of NC_069096.1, from coordinate 7,193,912 downwards.
TAACATGTGATGATGCAGATTATAATTGAGTTGACAATTGTTATCATTCATCATTAGAACACAAACGATGCCGATTATTATTTAACACCGAAGATTTAGAGAACTCGAGACAACTGCCAACGTTTATGGTCTAGAATCCGAATTAGAAACGTCTTTTATCTACTTGTACCTAGCGATGAAAAGTGTTTACCAAACCTTACGAACATCTAGAGAACCTAGAGGTCAATTATCAATATTTAATAATAATATTATAAAGAGGAAAGATTTGATTGTTTGTTAGCATTGAATAGGCTCCGAACCTACTCAACCGATTTGAAAAATTCTTTCAATGATCGGAACCAAAACTATCCCCGAGTGCTGTAGGCAACGGTAATAGCGAGACGCCCGCAAATTCAGATCTTCTACGTTAAGAACGAAACACGTCGATTTTGGTTGGGGGCTGATACCAGTATATGCTAGAAATAATCTTTATTTGTGGTATATTTATTACAGGTAGGTACTTCCTCGGTTTCTACAAACAATCCTTCTATTACAAAAACAAAAATTCACTCATGTGTCAATAACTACAATTATTACGTTAATATTATTCATCGAGTCATAAGATTCAGGAGCATGGTTGCAACAAAGCTGGCGTACGGTGTATAATTGGATTAAAAGGGGACGCGGTTCAGTCGCAATTACAAAGGGTTCGCGATTAAGGCCATGTTTCAAATTAAGATCTGAAATGTTTGTTTTATGTTTTGGTAACTACCCATTAGTACTTTGTTTATATTGCCTTGAAAATTGAGTATTTATTTAAATGAGCTTATAAATTATTTCATAATTGATTTCTGGAAGTCTGTTTGGCTGTCGATGTAGTGGTAAGTTAATAAACAGCCCATTGTAGTGTAGGAATGATCGAACATTCTTTAACGAAACGAACACTCAGTTTGTACCCACAAATACAGTTATTATGTCATATTACCAATATATCCAAAGTCAAATTACGGAATTCTAGGAATAGATTGACAATACTTAGACTAAGGCAGTCAAAACATTCAGATGAGCAATAATATACTCTAAATCTATATATATATATATATAAATGAATCCATATATCCCTTGGTCACGCCATCACGCGTGAACGGCTGGGCCGATTTCACAATTTTTTTTTCAAGTGTTTGTTATTGTCAAGAGCAGGTTCATAAGACAGAAAAAAATTAAAAAAGGGTAGGGGTAGGGGGGGTTTGTTGTAGTTGACAGTTTACATCGAGTTTCGCGCGGACGAAATCACGGGCGTCCGCTAGTAATATATAAAAGCGAAAGGTTTCATCACAAAATCTCGAAATAGTAGGCGACTGCTAAGAACGGATTTTGTATTAAGGGTTTACACCAGGGTTGTATTAAGGGTTTACGTGCGGATGAAGTCACAGGAATAACTAATATAAGTTCCCACAAAGCATAACACGTTGGTTTCGTTTAGCCGGCAACTCGTTAAACACGATTAAACTCACTGGCCACTGGTAATTTTGTAGCAACGTTCGCTAAAACATTATTTACGGTAATGGATAAAATGGAAACGAGGATTTTCAGTCATACATTAGAGCGGACGCAAAAGGCGAGTAATATAACGTACTTAATTACTGGCACTTCGCAACTGCGCCAATCTTGTAATTACGGAACAGAGCGGCGGCGCGTAATCAGCACCCTTTGCTGCGTCGACACGGCAAAGCGCTCCCTACTACTCAACCGCTTTTAACTCGCATTTCACAACCTGTTGACGAGTTAGTTAAAGCTCTAACGCTGTACAGCGCTCACACAAAGCGCGCACCAAGATTCTACAATTTTCAATATAAATATATTTAAAAGCGAAAGTTCATTTATCAAAAAGCGCTTGAAATACAAAGAAGAAATTTGACAAGGACTTAGTTCGTAGACGTCCGCTAAGAACGGGCGACAGGGCCGGATTAAAGAGGTTTACGAGCGGACGTCCGCTAGTTGAATCATAAATATTAAATGATAAAATTTTAACAAAACTATGCAATTTCAACTTAGCGTAATGAAACAACTCACGTTCAACATTAAAGAAAACTACTTACACTTCCTAACTTTCCCGAAAGGCATAATTTTGAGTGATTACGCCACTTTGCGGCTGCAACATACATGCAATTACACAACAAAGCATCGGAAGTTGGTACTTTGTTGCGTCGACACATGGCAAAGCGCTATAGCGTTTTTAGCCGCATTACCATCCGCTTCAAGAGTTAGTTAGTTAGAGACAATAGGATGTGAATCTTGAAGTCTACGATGTTTACTTTAAAACCAAACGTTTTTATAGTAGTATAAGTGATGTATAAAAGATGGCCGACCTTATGGTAAGTGAGAAATTAATGCCTATAAAAAGAGTGACACTTCGTAGAGCATGCTAGGAATGCATACCTATTATGAAGTGTTGCTCATAGTGCATCAGCCTGAGGTAAAAATGAACCTGTAATTACACCGGCAACCATACTCTTCGAAGCGGAACACAGCAATGCTGCAAAGCTTGTTATATTTTTTTTTCTCTTATTTGTTTATTTATCCTTTTATTATATTATATTTATTACAAATCGTACGTGTGCGATGTGCGTAAGAATGTAGTAAGCTTTCTTGACGTCCAATTAATATATATCTTGTTAGAATCCCCGCTTCTTGTTAATAAATCGACGAAGGAAGGAATACAAGTAACCTTCACTTTTTTTAAAAAGAATATTTGCCATATCTCTTCAATACGACCAATATTTCTGTTACTCTCCATCTAAGCGGAAAAGACAGGGTACGACAATAGTCCAGCAGGCGTGAGTTGAACCACGAGCTCTCGTCGAGTCCGGCACCTTTACCGTGGAGTCAATTTAGAACTTACGAACTAATCAGCGCACAATTCATTGACAAACATTTTGCTCATGACAAAAATTCAATTAGAAGATTGGCCGGAGACTAAAACAATTTGTAAACAGGTGCTCGAGGCGTCTCCTCCCGTGAGATTAATCACTGTGTCGTTCGTGTAATAAACCGGGAACGAGCAACTTCGCCACTTACATTACACGGACATTTATTTCCGACGTCGAGCTGTTTCAACTTTGCCAGTTTTGTAGACGAGTTTAGAAGGCTTTAATTAATTTTCGCGTATCATGTATTGTCGAGGAGTGTTTTTTAATGATAGGGGAATAAAATATTATAGCACTTGCCTTATCGTCGTCGCCTTCACTATCACACTGCAAAAGAAGGAAACGAGAATTACTAATGAGAAATTTATACCAGTAATTAACATGCTTTATGAAATAATGCACATGGCGACTTTTTGGAACTGATAGCGCACATATTTTTTTTTTTTAAATTTGCATTTTAAATTAATACCTATGTTGTATTCATGCAATGTTCCAAAAACATATATTTTTTAATAAATTTTCGCAATGGTTGCAAATTTTAACCACAACTTTTAGCATGTATCCGTAAATGATTAGCACATACGTCCGAAAAAATCGTCATGTTAATATATTACCGAAAGGTTAATTAAAGCAAAACATGCGTGTACATTACTAATTTAACTATCAATTTGTAACGTGTTTATGACTCGTAAATCAACACTAATTACTCGTCATCCGAGGCGGGATTAAGCGACGCCTACCCACCTCTGTGTGATAATCAATGTCTACTCATTTGAATATTCCGGCACAACTAGTACTACATTATCATAGAATTAATCAACAAAATTATTATCATTGGCGTGAGAATATTAATATTTAGACTAATGATATTACAAAGCTATTCAGATTTTATGTACAATGGGTTGATTATTTATATTTATAGTCATTAATTTGATCGGTATGCAAATATACAAACTGTATTTATGAATATGTTATTGAGCATGAGCTGGTTCTTGCATCGCGGCACGATCCAAACTGATTGGATCGTGCCGCGATGCAAGAACCAGCTCATGACTAAGGGCCCCGTATGGGTTCGAAACTAGTCGGGCATACTCCGACGTAATATCACGTGAGTTTTAGCCGTGTTTTTTAAACATTTTATTTAATTAAATTTTAATTTAATATAATTTATTTTTATTTGAAGTAATTTTATTTTATTTTAATTAAAAATTTGCATACCTACCTATAAATGGTGAGACATTGTACTCGTAACTTATTACAAAAGAAAATCTTTGTATGATAAAATGCAAGGTTTCTTGAAAATAAATGTTTCTAATTTTGAATCTAAAAACGTCTCAACAAGATGAACCTACTCACGGTAAATTAGCTTGATATAGTAATCTATTGTAAAAATGTTCCCCGGATCCTGAAATATTTCTTTCGACTACTTATTTAAATAGATATTAATTAATCATTGCCATCTCCAAATATCATTGTAATAATTAATGGGCCATGAATGAACGTCCCAGATTTTGTATTACTACAAACTAATAAACCCTATTTGTATAACAGATTACTTCATACAATATAATGTTTATAGAGTTAGAGATTGAGCAAACATATGTAAGTAGTTATTAAATAAATACTTAAAAGCTAGATACGAGTCCTATCTATCTGCTGATGTTGTTTAAACATACACATAATAAAATACTCGCATCCAATAAATTTCCCATATGGTAACGAAATAAGACTTTTATAGTAGCTCAGACCGACAAATAAATTGTATAATATTTACAAAGCGCGCGCCGGGGGAAACAAGGAGGATCGGGGCTCAGATATTACAATTTCAAATAAATACGGGGGCCATGAAGTATTCAGGGCGCAGGTAAAGTTATATAGTACGAAGCGGCACCGCCTCGACAAATCTCGTGATTTAGGTGCTATACGCGACGAATATCGAACAGGGACTAGGTGTTGCGTGATCGGACTAAATTTGCACACAGTAATCGAAAATTATTGCTTTCACCTTTGAACAACTCTTTTAATGGCGTTCACTATTTTAGTAGAGGAGCCGAAGTGGAGATTTTTGTAGTTACTCGAGCGCGGCAGTTGAAAAGACTATACCTTGAACGTTGTTGAGTACCTCCACCAAGTATGAGTTCTTAATACGTTGGTGGGTACGTTTAGGCAACCAAAAAAATAAAGTAACTTCAAGAATAGTCATCCAGCACGTCAGATGAGGATAAAGTGGATTAGTTGATAGCTAAACGGTATGTATATCGAAAATCTAACGATTTGACCGTAACGTAATGGAATGGGAGGGTTCCAAAGTTACAAAATGAAAGCCTTATATTTCAGTATCCTATCCGCCACAAGCGCGGTTTATTTTTTACTTATTTTGCTAATATTTTCTGATAATTCCAGTAAGCCAAAGTATTCAAAACTGCCTTTAAAGTCTGCAGTCTTTTCCCCACCGCTGAAAGCGAAAAATTATATAACCATTTATATTTCCTATTATCTAATCTACCAAAGGTCCCAATGACGCTTTAGTAACTGCATATTTAGCATTCCGGACTCCCCTACTATTTGTTTTATTGCATCTACCGAAGCCTTAAAAGATTTAATTTTCATCATTTATTTAAACACCTGGTCGTACACTTCACGTACTAGTGTTGAGGTCGAATAATAAAATAATGTAGGTAATACTCTCTAATGTTAAAAAAAGTTTTCAAATTAATATTTTTTTTTTTAAAGAATATTTGCCATATCTTTTATAATATGACCAATATTCCCATTCCCCTCCAACTAGTCGGGAAAGACTGTGCTAGGAGTGGGTACGACAATAGACCAACGGGGCGGGGATCGAACCACCACCCCTCGGTGATGAGTCCGACCGCTCTTACCGTTGAGCTATTGAGGCTATTAAATATTATTAAAAGCTAGGGTTAGGATTGGACATTGCTTTGTCAGCAGAAAATGATAATAGGGTTTACACAGCATGCCCGGTGTGCAAAGTGTTAACAAGCGTAGTGGTCAAGCGTGAGACGTGCGAAGATTGAACAAGACAAGGAAAACAGTAGGTAAAATACTCACGATATAGCCTTTTCCGGAACTACAGCGGCTACTGGCCTGTTGGGAGAACAAGAAAGCGAAGATGTGAGTGGATTGGAACGTCTAGGAAAACTTAACTTAGCTGTCTTTATCACAAAGACTGTACACAATCATTATCCAATATACACAACTAAACAGAAAATCTAATAAAGTTTATTATAAAAAACCGCTACGCAGGTTTTTGGGTTTTAGCCTTGTAATATTATTGGCTGGAGAAACGTAGCTAATGCAACAGAAAACACAATTAGGAAAATAATCAAAAAAAAAAAAAAATACCACAACATCGGGAGAATAATTTTATCATGCACCCTAATTTGATTTATAATTCCGAGGGTCACGGGAAGATAGATTGCGGAACGTAACAAATGATGAATTATATACCTACGCAGTTCAAACAGACGGTGTTATTCGTAAGTGTACTTATAATTTGGAGACGTAAAGCTATCGTAGGACGGACGATAAACTAGTTTCAAAGTATGATTGTTAACAGTATGATGATATACGTACATCGCTAAGCCGGTCGCGAGAGGAATCGGGATCCCGAGGTGCCACCGAACTGCCCGTGAGTCTTTCTGATGCCCGTCCACTATCATCCGACGTGCCAGCGTCTTGAAGCAGCGTTATACCCTGCAGAAGAGTATAGCCTCTATAATATAATCTGACGGTCACCTATCTATGTATATCTAATATATAAAAGCGAAAGGTCACGAAATCATTCATCACGAAATACCGAAAACCTCTTGATGTACAGAGATGAAATTTGGCAGGGAGGTAGTTTATGGTTAGTAGACAACCGCTAAGAACGAATTTTGAGAAAGGGCCGGACTAAGGGCTGACGAAATCGCGGACGTCCTCTAGGTAAATATAATACAATGCCGTGATATTTTGTTGCCATAGAAACGTGTACAAATTCCTAAATCTAAACATACTTGTAGCATAAAACACCAAGTCCCTTGCCGCCTTCAGGACGCTTAGATCTTTCAAACTAGGCAACTTATATTAATGCTGCTTTAATCATTAGTTAGCGATTCTAGAGCTGGTTTAACTCAGGTTTCCACACGGTTGTCCGCTAGTGTTACATACAAAGAGAACCATTATTGTTGATACCAATGAATTTTCTGACGGGATTAGGAAACAGAGCCCCTTTAAATGTTGAAAGAAAAGAGAAATAATATAAGAAAATTTGATAAAACAGGGACGTGAGCCAAAACGGGTCTACCCATAACGTAACGCGCCCGGGACTTAACAATAAAAAGAGCATCCCATTTATCACATTTCGCGTCTATTTCACGGGAGGGTTCGGAAGACGAAGTCGGGGGGAAACAAATCTGCCCAACGATGAGCGCTCGACGGGACGGATAAAAGAAAATAAAACGACTAACTCTCTGTAAATGGATAACTCTCCGACCGCCCTCGCTCAGTGAACTTCCATGTTTTTATTACTTAGGATAAGTTAGTCCGCAATTTGATTTTGCTCTCCTTTTTCAGTCATGTTCTTTGTGTTTCAAAGGAAATTGTTAATGTGTATTGACAACGAGCGGTTCAGACTTAGGGGGCGCGCACACCTGATATACATGATACAGTCAGGTGCCGACAATTATCAGCTGGCTTACACACTATTTTGGTCTTTATTATCAACCTATTAAAATAAACTTCAAATAACAAAATGTCATTTACCTACTGTGTGATATCCACCAGTAAGTACCGGATGACATTTTTACATAGAATCTCAATTTCGTACTTGCATACGACAAAGATAGTGAATAGGCCTGCTGGTTCGATTGAAAGATAGACATCCAGACAGATAGTGAAAAACTACATTTTTATGTTCATTCTGACTATGTCATCGCTATGTAAATCAGTAGATACCGGATTATAAACAATTTAATATAGCATATTTGACCCCATTTCACCAGTTATTGAATATTAATTGAACTAGGAGAAAAAGCTAGTAATGGTTGCATTATTGTCGCGCTACGTTTACAATAACAGTATTTTGTATCGTATTCATTTACCAGAAACATAAAATATAAGAATATAGTACTTTTATAGAATTTAAACTATCGTGAGTGCTATTCATATTATCAGTTTGGATCATGCCGCGTTGCATGAACCAGCTCATGACTAAAGGCCCCGTATGGGTTCCTAACTAGTCGGGTTTACTCCGACGTTGTATCACGTGAGTTTTAGCCTTGTTTTATAATAAATTAATATTAATATAGTAGGTACTTAAATAAAAAAAACAATCTATGTTTTTAGATACAAATGTTGATGTAGGTACATAATGGTTTTCAGCTTATATAATGATTTATTTAATTTGCTATCATCCGCGAAAAGTCGACGAACCCATGTGACAACGTCACCCAGGTCCGGCAAAATACTCTCTACGTACGTTTCACCCCAAAACCGGAGCATCCTCAGGAGATGTTGACTCTACAACGTGCAATTGCAACGGATGATAGCAAAATAAATAAATCATTATATAATCATGTTGAACTTCCGCAAAGTAACGCCTGCTTCTATCCAATATTTAAAAAAGGTTTTCAGCTTATCAAAATGTTTTAGATAAACAAAAGGCTTAAATAGTTAAGTGTTGTTGCGACATATAAAATCAGTTAAACAAAAAATCGCACCTACATTTTAGCATAACAATTTTAAGTATCCTATTTTTAATGTAAACGTAACTTGTGAAACGTAAATATTGATTGCAATACAAAAACTGACATCCACGTTTTTACTTTTTATTGAACACAGAATCAATTACCGGCGGCCAGTTTTTATAAATTATGTCGGTTGCGCGAGCAATTGTACTCATAATTCATCGTGCTGTAAACTTTAAAAATAAAGTCCTGATATTTTTGCACGGAATTCAATTCAATGGAATATTATTTTGGCGTCTATTCATAAGGTGAAAGACGACTTTGTCACTGTCATCTTGAATAGGCAGTCTCTAAGATCACATTACAAAAATGCAATGTGTAGCGCTCCCCTAAAACAAGCAACAATAAAGACACACGCAAGTGATTACGTCCCTATTCTGTTTGTAAAAGGGACTGGTTCGGATCTTTTAAATAGATAAATGATTCAAATGGAGTCACACATGTTAATTTAATCCGTGTTGTGTTACCAGTAAGATCCTACTAATCCGGGATGGATCGTGTTGCGCGGTCCGCCCGATGTTTACCGCGTAATTACTTTCGCTCATTACTCTGCGCTCCATTTATAGCGGTACCTCTCAGTGCGAGTGATACAAACGAGAATAGATGGTTCAAAATGGAGGAGGAACATAGCACGCACTAATTGGCTAAATAACTTTATACTCTAAGTAGCAACATAATGAGGATAAATGGAAAATTCAGAAGAGGCAGAGAGAATATGCAAGAAGATGAAATGAAGAAATACAATGCATGGACCAGAGACCAACCAAAGGCGATCGTTTAAGTTTGCAAGACGGACCTGTCCCACCGGTCGGCAGAAGTCCAAAAGGGATCTTTATAGCCTATTTAAACTTTCGTAGAACAAGAGATCAACATGATTGTCAAAGATTCAATACCTGGTGCACTATTTCTAGCTCCTTTTAAACCTATTTTACGGTCCAATAATAATTGACAGACATTGCAAACCAAAAACCCAATCGAGCACGTAAAACACTTTGTTTACGATGTTCTACGACAGTAAGCTTTAGTGGAGGGTGGCACAGAATCGGTTTATAAATGGCATTTCGGTCGGCGCTGGCAACCCTGGGCTGCATGACCTGAAGCTGATTCTCACAACACCAATCAAACTGGCATACTTAAACCTCAGCATACCATGCAGGCCAATAATTAACAGTCATTGTAAGCCAAAAACGCAATCGAAAATGTGAAACACGCCAAAGTTTCGTGTGAATTAAACGGCCACTCTGTTTACGATGTTCAACGACAAGCTTTAGTGGAGGGTGTCACAGAATCAGTCTATAAATGGCATTTCGGTCGGCGCTGGCAACCCTGGGCTGCATGACCTGAAGCTGATTCTCACAACACCAATCAAACTGGCATACTTAAACCTCAGCATACCATACAGGCCAATAATTAACAGTCATTGTAAGCCAAAAACGCAATCGAAAATGTAAAACACGCCAAAGTTTCGTGTGAATTAAACGGCCACTCTGTTTACGATGTTCTACGACAGTAAGTTTTAGTGGAGGGTGGCACAGAATCAGTTTATAAATGGCATTCCGGTCGGTTCGGCGCAGGCGGGTGGCAGGAGGCCGGGCCAGACCGACGACACGACCGCTAATTGAAACAACGACCGGCGAACATTACTTATTCATGAGAACTCCATATGGCGGCGAAACGTGACCAAAGCGATAAATCATTCAATTACATTTTTCATGAATACGCTCAGTCTATGAGTGAATGGTTTTTTTTGGTTCAGTTGACCTCAATAGGGCATTGCTGAATAAGAAAGGTATAATAATATCACTGACCTTCCCTAAAATATCTAGTCGTTCATTCATAAAGGCTAATAACTTGATTTAAACAGTTTTCCGAATTATTTAATTACGACTAATTGCCACAGTATCAAGGTCTGAATCATAGTGCAAAGGATCAGCGTGGCTGTCCAATGCGGAACTATATTCTTGCTAGACTTGCCACTATTCCACGTGGTTTTGATTTGTATAGCTATTAAGACAATTTAGCCAGTTCTTTCTCAAAAAAAAAACATTCAAGTATGTACTAATATCTTAGACATAAACTCTCAATGCTCCTCAGTATCTGTTGCCGTTTGTACAGCAATAAAAAGCACTCGTGACAGTTTAGTCAATAAAATTTAATTTCAATATTGTCCACATTTCATCTTGTCGTAAGAATTTTATAGCCGCATATAAAGACAGCTGTTTACCTATTTCCGTGTCGCAGTTATTGTGCATCGTATATATTTCTCCACTAGCCTTTAAAGTTCGAAATCGCAAACAGGATATACCCCCACAGTACTTTATTACGTAAGTTTTCGACACGTAACTGTTAACATTGTATTTTTAATTTACGTCACGCTTTGGCAATAATTTCCAAAGAGCCATTTAAATGTGTTGGCTATATTTTATTGCCTGCATGTCTGACGATAATATCTGTACTAAGGCGTTATCGTGTGTTAAATATTAAAATGTATCGCGGAATGACTTCTACACCTTCCGTTTGCTGAACAGTGTAATGACGGTGTTATACCTACCTAGTGGGTTATTAACATGCAAGAAACAAAATTACACGATATATGATTCCAGTCATAAGAAATACTTTAATGCTTTGTGCAATATGTAGTAATATTAATTGGTATAAGTATCGATACGAAATTATACCGCATCGGAACAGCATATCCCCTTTTTTATTACGGGTTTGATGATGATGATGATTTTATTATATTTGTGTTTCATTAGTTGAATTAAATGTTCAATAAATAATGTAGTAATTAATAAATAAAAATTTAAAGGTAAATCCTTACTATATAGCTTTTAGTAACAAACTTCTATTTTTACTTGCCAGTAAAGCTGAAATAAATAAACAGAATAAAGATTTTATTTAATAAATTTATTTTTGATCATTAAGAATATAGTCATGGTCATCGCCGAAAGCTAGAAATTAGAGATTACATTTACTTTTACCTTCAAGGTTCTACCTACTGTCTATGATAACATAGCTTAACGCACTCCTTCTCCATTTAAACTTTAACTGTGTCTAATTCCACGTTTTTCTCGTTCGTTCAATTAACTTAAAATAATGTGAACAAAATATTAGGTAGTTGTTATTATTATAAAGTTGGTAAAACTGTTCAGAGAGTGTCGTCGAGAGCACATATGGTGTAACCGGTGTACCGTACGCTGTACGTATGTGAGCCAGAGGTGGCAAAGTGTGGTGTCGCTAAGTGGCGCGTTGCATAATATATTTATGTCGCGTCACGTCACTCCCCCGTTGGAGGTTGTCAGCGATACCGGGTACTTATTACGCTGACACTGCTGTAGGTGAAATGTGATTATTAAATGACACGTAATGCCGGTCGAGCTTTCTTGTTAATAATGCAACTCTGTATTTTGCAATGTAACATAACAGTCTTAACACTCGCGTTATGTCAGTCGGTAACTTCGTAGTTACAATTACTTACTCATAAATTGATAATCTATTCTTCTAAGACAATATTTTCTAGATTCATTAACAATCAATTGCATTTTATTTCCTCAGTATACTTTTGATAACGATAACGATTTATAGTATGATCAATAACATATCGGATATCTATATATTCCCAAGCCTATGTTGCATCACATCACGTCGGATCAATCAGCGGCAGACTTACAAACCTCAAGGCTTTGCTTCATCCAGAGCGGAATAAAGAAAAAGTTACAGCGAAAAGTCACTTCGATCGATAATACAATCTATAAAACTAACGGATTTCCGTGAATTCCCAACAAAGTTATTCAAGGCATGGCTTAATCCCACATCAAATCACATCGGAACAATCAGCAGCAGACTAACAACATTAAGACTTTGCTTCATCCAGAACGGAATAAAGAAAGTTACCTAACCAAAAGTCATTTGCAGAACGTACAAAATCGCGGGCGTCCGATAGTTTGTTCTAAAACGATCGATAATACAATCTATAAAACTACCGGATTTCCGTGAATTCCCAACAAAGTTATTCAAGGCATGGCTTAATCCCGCATCACATCACGTCGGATCAATCAGCGGCAGGCAGGCGGCGCGAACGGGCCCCGCTCGCTCGCGGCGCTACTAAATGGAGTTTTGCGACAGACCGAGATTAATATTACACTGCGGAAAGCCGAACTAATGGAACTGCGATTGAATTAACATTTCCACTGCATTGTGGTCGCGACGCTCGCTAATACTGTATTCAGTGCACCTACTGTACTAAAATACTGTGAATTAGCTATACTAATATTTATAAAGATGTAAACTTTATAAGGTTTTGAAAATTCTTTTACAATTAGAAAGCCAAGTTATTTGTGAATGAGTCAATAGTATACGTACTCTTATATTATGTATATTAAAGCCTCCTTAGCTTAATGGTTCAGGGATCGGATCATAATACGCAAGGTTAGGTTCAGTACTTAAAGATTGCAATGTAATTTTATTCCTAGGGATATTTTTCGCGTAATGTTACAACAAGCAACTAGTCAAAAAAAAGCTTCAAAACGTTTTGTAAAATTTAATATAATACTTAGATAACAATTTACAAAGATATCTAAGCAATGCTTGATTAGTACCTATGTCTATGACATATGAGCCGCATGTTTGTAATTGTCACTCGTGAACATTGTTTTATGAATAGGTAATGATTAAAATACACGGTGCAATGCTATATAATAAATTTTTATTATAGCTACGATTTTATTGTAGTTCATGACCCAATTCGCATATTAAATACATGTTACCTACATTGTCATTATATAGTTGCTTCGAGCTTGGTAATTCGTAACTGCATTTTCTCATGTTACAAACAGGCATAGGTACCTACCTATAGCTTTGTGATAAAAATCTGGTAAGACTAAACCATATAACATACTCGAAGATAAAGCTTTTAAGCTGGTGATAACTATAAACTTAAAAAAACAAAACTGTTTATAAACTTATTCTAAGACACACTAATTTTATTACTTGAGAATGGAGGTTCTCAATTTGAATGGTATTTTTTTTTTAGCTATTTTTCATAACAACATGCGTATGGATATTTAAGGCTCTCAAAATTCTACATGCTGTTAAGCCAACAGCATAATTTACAGATGAATAAATTATTGAAAGCAGCTGTAACTCGTCTCTACAACAACTCAACACCTTAATAACCAAATTAAATGATTATGAAATAAAAAAGAGTGCGACATAAAAAAAAAAAAACATCTGTATCCAATACAGATAGACGGCGTACGTTCCTTGCTCTAAAGATAAGGGAAATCGAGGGCGTCGTAAGCAAACTGCAATATCAGACGGGGAATAAAAACATTTCGGCCGCCGCGCGCCGTCTGTGGCCACTCGCCAGCGACAACACAATAAGGATGCGCCTCTGTCGAAAGCAATCAACTCGTGTTCACTTCACCGCAACCAATTTTATATAGGAGCATGTTAGTGTTATCTATATAACATGTACACAGCTACAAAGATGGCTTCGATCGCGTGTACCAGAATTTGTTCTATCCCTCGGGATCAACTTTACGTTTTTGAGACGTGTGTATGTATGCAAACTTGTGTTTTGTTGTGTGAATCGGTTGAATAGTTAAAGGATGAAGTAATTGACATACAAAACTCGCTAAGAAGTAATGGAGATTTTAAGTTTAACTATTCGTTTTGTAATGTACATTATTATTATAGCTTTATTTTTCACTTAACAATTTTACAATACATAATTATTTATCTTAAAAATATATTATTGCATTTCTATTATTTTGTTATGAGGTGGCTATGGGTAAAAACCTCCTCCACCCTTTTCCATCTTGCCGTATCTTTGGCCATATGCATCCAGTTTTTTCCTGCTGTTTTTAATGCCTAAATATCTACCAAGTTTGCCAGCTATTTAAGCTTAATCATAAGCCTAACAATACGATCTATGATAATAATTATATCACAATAATTTGTGTTTGCCGGTCTTTTACGAGTATATTGATATAAAAGGTATGTTTTCTTTAAAGACATTTCAAGTTTTAGAATCGAGTAAAATTATAATTAGATAGTATAACTTTTAAAAGTAAATTGCTTTCGCTATAATTTTTTCTAACAACCAAATTCAAATGTTTCACCTAAATGCAAAAAATAAAATAAAACAACAACATTTGAAATCGCTATAATAACCGATAAAAATGGAAACATTTAATCTTCCTTCAAATAACAAATCGGCAATTTCATCTCCCGAATTGATAGTATAACACAATTATTATTCTAGCGAGGTTTGTTTTATTTGGATCTGATTCGGGTTTATGCGGATTTGTGAAAATAAAATCCAGTCGCGTTTTTACTTTTCGCCGTCGTATTTTATACGTCCGATACCATATCGCTCTGGTAAAATATTTGTTTTGTGCTATAAAATATATCGCGTACGTTTCAAACTAAAAATACATTGCCATTTGATAAAACATTATTGTAATAAAAATGTAATATGAATTGTAATTGAAAAAACATGGTTGAATACACTATTCATTTTTCATTAATCATTTTAACTACCTCCAGAACTCACCAATATTTTTAAATATTGGTATAGAAACCAGGTCAACAATGTCCGGTGGGCAGGCGCATTGTCAGACTCGTATGGGTTGGAGTGCGGAGTGAGGCAGGGGGGGTTAAGCTCATCTACGCTATTCAACCTGTACGTGGATGACTTGCTTGGCGAGCTCAGCAGCACTAGAACCGGCTGCTACATAGATGGAGTGTGTTTAAATAACATAAGTTACGCCGATGATATGGTGCTGTTGAGTGCGTCAATCTGTGGTCTCAGGAAGCTCATAGCTGTATGTGAGGCTTATGTGGAGAAACATGGTCTTGCCTATAACACTAAAAAGAGTGTAGTGATGGTATTTGAGGCAGAGGGTAAAACATCTAAAAATCTAACCCTTCCACCCATCTCGCTGAATCACGTAGCATTAGAGAGAGTGAATAAAGTCAAGTACCTTGGACACATGTTGACCCCTGACCTTAGAGACGACACTGATATCGAGAGAGAACGGAGAGCGTTATCAGTAAGAGCTAATATGCTGGCCCGCAGGTTTGCGCGGTGTTCCTATGCCGTTAAAATTACTTTGTTCAGAGCATACTGCACTAGCTTCTACACGTGCAGTCTGTGGGCCAAATACTCTCAAAAATCTTATAACGCTCTCCGTGTACAATACAACAACGCATTCAGGGTGTTGATGGGGTTGCCCCGCTTTTGTAGCGCATCGGGGATGTTCGCGGATGCGCGTGTCGACTGTTTTTACGCCACAATGCGCAAACGTTGTGGATCATTGGTGCGCAGGGTGCGGGGCGGCACCAACAGCATTCTTGCAATGATTGCGAGCAGGTTGGACTGTAAATATGTGAATCACTGCTGTTCCATGTCAAATGGATTGGAGCGGCAGTGACACACATATTACTAGTATGATATATTTAATAGAATAAGTTTTGCTATAGTTTATAAGTTACTAACACATTCTATTTTTACTAACACAATTATGAGCCTATTGAAGCTTGAAATAAATAAATTATTATTATTATTATTATTAATACGAATATATATTTATTACTAGCGGACTCGCTCAAGCTTCGCTTTGACTTATTAATTTATTTATTTGCACTTCTTCCCTATCCCTACCTTACACTACCATACTCCTACCCCTACCCTAGCTCTACTCTACCCCTACCCTACCCTACAACTACCCTACCACTACCCTACCCCTACCCTACCCCTACCCTACCGCTACCCTACCCCTACCCTATCCCTATACCATACCCCTACCCTACCACTACCCTATCCTAGGATTTAGGGGTTTGAAAAATAGATGTTGGCCGATTCTCAGACCTACTGAATATGCACAAAAAAATTCATCAAAATCGGTCGAGCCGTTTCGGAGGAGTTCCAGTTCGAACACCGCGACACGAGAATTTTATATATTAGATTTGCCGAACTCGCATCAATCTAAGGTAGCGCGGTAGCTTGGAAGGATTTTTACTTTAACTTTGCTTTTATTTGCGGAATTGTTTTCTTCTCTTGGCTTTTGTCTAACAATAACGCCAAAGCCAAGCCTCAGATTATATCTTAACCAATTTACAAATTATAAATTCCCAAATTAACACGATCTAGTAATCCGGGGATGTCATAATGAAACACCCACTCGCATTTAAGTTCAAGCAATGTTAACCTTATAATTGACGAAGGTTTTAATTTAATTTTATCTTTGTCTCGTGTCTCGTTGAAGCTTTCAAAAACACCTGATAACAATGGTTAATTAAGTTCGCCACTCTATACTAAATGTGTTGGGTATTTGAATTAGCCGCTATGACAAAGATAAAATCAAATTACTTTTATCATTAATCGTTGTGGGTGGGTCTTAACAATCGCCACTATGACGAAGTTGACGTCAAATAAAGTTGATGCAGTAAGTTCGATACAGCAGTAGGTACTCTGAGAAGAATTTACAATAAACTGCACGTTTTTTCACCATTTTACAATTTTATATTAAACCAATAGCCCAGTGGATATGACCTCTGCCTCCGATTCCGGCGGGTGTGAGTTCAAATCCTGTTCGGGGCACCTCCAACTTTTCAGTTGTGTGCATTTTAAGAAATTAAATATCACGTGTCTCAAACGGCGAAGGAAAAATATCGTGATCTACATATCAGAGAATTTTCTTAATTCTCTGCGTGTGTGAAGTCTGCTTATCCGCATTTGGCCAGCGTGGTGGACTATTGGCCTAACCCCTCTCATTCTGAGGAGACTCGAGCTCAGCAGTGAGCCGAATATTGGTTGATAATGATGACGATGATGATGATGAATACCCAGTTGAATACAGCAATATTCTTGTAAGCCATTTCTACATTTTACTTTAATTTTATATTTAAACTTAACAAGTTCTATGTTCCTAATCAGATAATCGCATTGTAATAATCGTAATACCTACATCTAGAAGCGAAATATCGAAAACCGCTTGGCGTAGAAAGATGAAATTTGGCAGGGAGGTAGGTTATAGTTAGTAGACGTCGCGTTTTGAATGGGTTTGCGAGGGCCGGATTAAAGAGGTCTAACGGCGGACGAGGTCGCCTGCAACCGCTAGTACCTAATAAACCGTTTGTGTTTTTGCTTAATTGAAAAATAAAACAGATTCTGTATTAAACATCCACTTTTAATACATTCTTAACAGCGAGAAGTACAAATAAAATATCCAGTAGCTGAAGATTTTATCAAGTCGCTAAAGACGGAGGCGTAACTTAATGATCGCGTAGTGTGCACTGGGAGGCTCTATTCTATTTGAGAATAAATCGAATCTAACGAAGAGCTATTAGTCGACTCCGAGGCGCTTTGCGGTGTATGTACCTCGTATCTTACTAAAGCCCGGCCGCTCAGAGTTTGCGATTCTGACAGATCGAGAGCGAATGAAACAAACATATTATTGAATTACATTACCTCGATGTTTTGTCTCATCAGACCTGAGATGAGACAAAACAACGAGGCAATGTAATTGAATATGTTTGTCCCATTCGCTCACGACAGAAACTCTGAGAGTTGTCAGAAACACAAACTCTGAGGCTTTACATCTGTTTTACTCAGTATAATAAAGCCAAACTTGATGTGCAATGTTGATCAAAAACAAATAAACAAATAAGAAATGAAGGTAGAGGAATGCATGTCATTCCATACCTAATTTATTTCAAGTTGTGTACTGTTTTTTATAAAATGTTATTCAAAATATACTAATTATACCTAATTGTTCTAATAATAAGCTTAATTAATCAAATTTATTTTCATTAACTTAGGTACAAGTTAATTAAAATTATTATCAGGTGTGAAATAAATACGGATTTATTTTAATTTTTTTTATTGATAAACATTATACTTTATACATCTAGTATAGATTTGATTGAATATATTTAAGTAATAAATATTGTTTAAAATTGAATAGGTTGATAGACTATCATTTTAGATTTTATAATTATTTTACGATGTCATGTCTCCAAAATGTATTAATCTGCTATTGCACATTTGTCACATGAACGTATTGCATACATTTGATAAGCAATTCAAGTATTTATACTTCTATTTCCTTTAAAATGTATGTACTTATCACATGTATGAACATAATATCCAAATGATTTCCGGTTTCACGCACAAGTGGACAGTCAAACAACCCGACCCTTGACATAAATCTTATCTAATCTAATTTAGCCTAAGCTAGTGTGATTGCACGGAAAGCTCTTCCTACGATCTCACCAAAAACGTTTGTATTAAGTACACATACGAGTAGGTACTCATATAAGTTTACAGTATAAGTCTTCATTACCGCGAAGTATCTGTATGTATTTTAATAGAATTATTTAATAAGTTTAAAGTTATGGTAATTTGTAAATGGAAGTATCTCTGTAGAGTCAATAATTTACTTTAAAATTCCACAAAAAAAAAACACTAAACATAAAATTTGGCTGCTCTTTCCCGGCATCGAAATAATTTATTCTTTCCTCGGCAGAGCAAGATTTTCCGCTTTACTCGAACAACAGCCCAAGCGGTGGGAGGCAAATTGGATGGGATTGCGACATATCTTGGCTGGCGGCGAACCGACGAAATGTGGGGGTAAACTGCTCACATTCCCCCAACAACTCCTTTGGCATAAGGAGAAACGCCAACCTATTTAGAGCTTATGTATACAGAGATACTTACAAGAGGAAAATCGCTCGAGTATTAGCAAAATTGTTGGTTTTATTGAGATACGAGAAACTTTTATGAAATGTGAGCAAAATGTTTGTAATAAAACGGAAATAAGAAAAGGATAACGTTCTTCGGAACAGTTATGTGAGGATATTCTATTATTTATGGTGAAAAATAATAAAATAACATTTATTACACGATCAGAAACGTCGAGATTTCTCTTTCGTTTGGTAGCATATTAACCGATTCACACCAACCGATGTTAGTTCATTTTATTACGGAAACAGTTAATGTACTTAGAGATAAATTCATATTATCCTGCATCAATGTCCCAGGCCTTTGTATGCAATGGTAATAAGTCAATTTGTATAGGCACGGAGCATAATGGTAGAGCAGACGATAGGAAGGTAATATCGGCCGCTGCCACGCCGAGAGCAGTGGCATTTTATTTTAATATCGTGTCGACTGCACGCCCGTCGCTCCCGACTATCCACATTTTGCGTCGTTCTAGCCGCCTTTATCCACTGTAATATTCAAGCGCATTGTGATTCACAAGCTTCCGTCTCGCTTTTCTCTGCTGCAATCAAGTATTCACACAAAAACAACGTCTTCATTTTAATCTAGTCCAAGGTGAAATAAATGACGTATTACAACAAATAGGGCGATGTTGATGTTATTTTTAATAATAAACAGATACAATCAGATGTAATTAGTGGTCCATAAAGTTCAATTATAAGCAATGAACGGTTCACCGTTATTAGTTTAGCACTTAGTAACGAGCAGCGACGAAGCGAGACTCGATGACAAGTTGATTCGCTGTTTACGTACGTTTTATGCATTTACCGTGAAAGCAAAGGCCGGAAGAGGCACGCCGATGGCATACAGATTTAGACTGGCTGCATTTAGACGTGTTGAGATCATCCAATAAATTAAACGCAGACGTTTACACACAACGAAAGAGAAAAACAATGATTTACGTGGGCTACGCTCGTGATTCGGTCAATTGGATCACACCTACACGCATTAAGTACGAATTGTCGACAAGGGAAGTGGATAAACTATTTGAACAAGACCATTAACAAAACGTAAATCCGCTTGAATTCCATAGAGGTGTACGTGGCTAAGCGATGCTATATTAGTTCTGATAAAGTTTTGGCAGTTTCCAGTTACATTGTTAAAAAGCCTAACAAAAACACAATGCGTAACAGTAAATTTAATTTTCCTTGAATGGGAACATTGACAAATCAATTAGCAAGCGATAAATCTCGTCGACCCGTGTAAATAAATCGACCGCGTCTCCAAATGTTACTCAGTAATTAACGGCTTAATAAATTACATTAGTTTAACTTAGTTTAGGAGTAATGATTGATGAAAACGTTAACAAAAATATTAATCAGCCAAGTTTCAGAGGAATCTTGATTTGGGATTTATTTAGTGAAAATGTATTCGAAATTTAATTATTATAAGGTTGTCTTGGTCGTTGTTTTTCTAATAGATAAATAATTTTTGTACGATGTGTTCTGCACATTTAATTACGGTGAATATTAAATAATTAAACATTTGCGTAATAAAAACATATAACATGCATATTTACACGATATAAGTTTGACATTCAATGATCAATTAGCGCTTTTTCAATCATGCGCATTCCTTTAATACTTAGGGCCTGTGCACACCACGTTTTTTAAACGCGCCGTCGACGCCTGTTTGTAGCGATACAGTCGCTATGCTAACGCGTGTGTGTATCGATACAAACGTCATAAAACTGCGCTTGTAGGACCAAAGTGCGCCGTTTCTAAAACGTGCGTCAATGACGCGTTTAATAAACGTGGTGTGCACAGGCACTAACACATTGCTTATTAAGTTAAACTCTTTCTTAACTATAACGTCAAGTTAAACATGGCTTTATCATGATATGTATATATAAAATATTTGGTCTTTTTTGTTTAATTTGTCGTTTTAGTGTATCACCTGTCTGCTTTGCCCAGTGGTTATCCTATGCGGCTTAGAATCGTGAGGTCCTGGGTTGGAAACAAGAGTCGGGCTATGAAATATCTTGTTTTTTTTTTAAATGAGAAAATTGTTGGAGTTACGCCCCCGTTACCTGGAGAGCATGTTACACCGGTCCTGGTCATTATCATTTAAATGATCGTTACACAATCAAAAATTATCACCAACCCCACCCCAACAATCATATGAGCCCCATCTCCTATACAGAGAGAGGCCTGACTCGGCACTGGACCATTAAAATAGGTTGCACATGATGATGTATAGCCTATAAGCCCCGCATCGCATGAGAGGATTTTTAACGGACGTTAAAAAATCATTTAAATATAGTATGAATTTAAATGAAGGTCTATTTCCAACGCCCAAAATTGAAAATCTAACACTACTCGAAAAAAAGCGTCGTGTTTTAAAAACGCTATCGTGTGAACTTATGAATGCATTTGTTGTATTTGAACGCTTTTTTTACGTTCGTTAAAAAAACTCTCGTGCGAATGGCTAAAGCTATCTGTCTTGATTTGATATCTCGGATCATGCAAACTACAGACAGGCAAACAACTCACATGTGAATTGACGTTGCTGGTGGCGTGGTTGCGGGTTGCGTCGCCTGCAAGCGCAGCCAACGGTAACCGGGGCTTGGTGGACAGCGCGATGGTGCGGGGTGAGGAAGCGCATTTTACGGCAGCCTGCGAACAAATTTATGATATAGATACAAAAAAAAACGAGTGTACTTTAGCTTAGACTTAGATTTAGCGATTACACTTTTCGTAACGCATTCGTCAGCTTACCTATTATATGTATATATGTATATTATATATGTATATATGTATGATAATAATTATGATACTCAAGAAGTTGTCTGTGGCTTCAATTCCTGTGATTTAAGAAATAAAGATCTTTTATTTAGGTAGTTCAGGATAAACACCAGTTCAGACTTCGTTATAGTTGCCATCGTAGTTGCAAGAATTACTCCGTTAAAACCATTCCGATCCAGAGCAAATTGCTTATTGGATTAAAAAAAATTGTAACTTTATAGAGAGCACTTAAAGTTATTGTTCGAAATCCAAACCCTTAGGGGCTTAGAAAGCGGAAACAGGTTTTTCTTTACATTTTCCGAAGGACTTCAAGCAGAACGAGGATATTTATCACGGTTTTATTTCACAATTTAAAGCAATTTCTTCTATCGAGTGGAGTTTATCTTTTTGAGTAAAAATAGTCTAAATATTGCAGTTATATTTATCTTTTTTTAGAACATTTGATGCTGATTTAATTATTACTTATTTATTTATTTCTTTACTGCACCAAACATAATATACAAGAATAGTTACAAAAAAAAGGAAGCTTATAGTAGACATTAGAGTGCAAAGGCGGACTTATCGTTAAGGCGATCTCTCCTAGACAACCTACAGTAACAGTATAATATCAGTTTCTAATTTTCTTGAGAATACATTACTATCGAATTGCGCCATCAATGTATTCACTGACTATACGAGTAAATATTACCCGTCGTTTGCGATAAATTAAAGACTCAACAGATTATATGCGTATACGATATGTGCGTCAACAATAAGTAGAGTATTCATGAGGCAGGTTTAATTAAATATAATTTGTCATAAATCAGCTGAAGCATAACGATAATTGTTGGAAGTGTCGGAAAAGCTCAGCCTGTGAAAAGCTTCAATCGAAAACACTGCTTTTTGAGATATAACAAAATAATGCATTATATTGCTTTTATATAATTCTATAAAAAATTTAAGTATAGCAAATCTAATCTTCTAAAAAAATATTCAAATACAAAGTTACTTTACGCCGATTATCTCGCGGACGAAGTCGCGGGCATCCAGTATTTAAGTATAAATAAAATGTTAAGGTTAAGTAATTTAACGTAGTAGCAGAGATGTTATCCTGCCCACGTATCTATATGGGTTTAAAGGCTGTAATCTAACAGCCTATTATACTTTAAACATGGTAGCAATTATTTTAAATGATTGTGTTAACGATAACATAATCGACTTTCATCACTTCGTTAATTACATTTAATTACACTTAATAGATTTTCCCTGACCGAGATGTTGTGTTTAATTACAGTATTCTATAAAAAGATTTTTTTGTCTTTGTTCATTACGCCCTTGGTTTTTGTGAGACGTAAGTTTTTATAGCTGTTCACTATAAATACATTTGTTTTTATTTCTATTCTAAATTTCAAACAAAATATTCCACTTTAAATTCAGGAAGTACTAGAACACGTTAGGTTCATTATAAAGAAGGGTAACTTCTTTCAGTATTCATGATATCTTTTAAGGTTTTTAAGATACAACATAATACTAAAAAAAAAATATTTAAAAAAAACAATCTCCTTTACGGGTTCATTATCATACATACGATTGTGTAATTTCACTAAGTAGGGGAAACCTTTCTATCCCCGGTCAAAAAAAAAAGAAAACATATTTTTTGAGGCATTGCCTTTTTAAATACGTTGTACATTACCAGTACAATTTATAAAAGTAAAGTATTCATGATATTTCTCTTTTCACCGAGTGGAAATAACATTTAGCTAACATTAAATAATATTTAGTATGTAGTTAAGCTTAAGTACAAAGGCGATAATTGACTTTCTAGACAAACACGCAGTAATAAACGAATGTTACGTAAATATTCATAGAATAGTTAGCACTTTCAGAAAGCTTAAATTGTTTAGAATATCTAGTCGTTATACTCAACAACTACTCAAGCAAGTAATTAACTTGCTACAGTAGGGTTGTCGGCTTTAGATATACATACTGATATAACTAATTATTATTAATATGTTCGAGTATCTTAGTATGATAACATCTTCTACGCTTATATAATGATTTATTTATTTTGCTATCATCCGCGAAAAGTCGACGAACCCATGCGACAACGTCACCCAGGTCCGCCAAAATACTCTCTACGTACGTTTCACCCCAAATCAAAAAAAAAAAAATCAAAAATCATTTATTTCAAGTAGGCTCAGTTTACAAGCACTTTTGACACGTCAGTTGACTATTTGTAAAGATTCTACCACCGGTTCGGAAGGCAGGTTCTGCTGAGAAGATACCGGCAAGAAACTCAACAGTTGCTCTTTTGAAAAAGTCATACAGTATTATAATTTACAATTAATAACAATTACTGTTTACATTTTTTATAGTTTTACTTTCTGTGTGAAGGTGGAAGCTGATCCAACGACCTCCAAGCATCTTTATCATTAAGGAACTCATCAATGTTGTAGTACCCTCGACTAAGTAGATGTTTTTTAACACATTGCTTAAAGCTATGCATTGGCAGGTCCATCACAGTCTTGGGGATCTTATTATAGAAGAGTACACCCAAACCTACAAAAGATTTTTTTACTCTTTGGGGACGATGTGCAGAAATAACTAACTTATGCCCGTGTCTAGTAAGACGTGGGTTTAAATCTCCTTTTCGTTTGTACAAATTAATATTTTGTCTTACATATACTATACTGTTATATATATATTGACAGGCTACTGTTAGTATACCTATTTCTTTAAACTTTTGACGAAGGGACTCGCGTGATTTTAATTGATATATTGCTCGAATTGCTCTTTTTTGAAGAACAAATATAGATTGTATATCGGCAGCCTTGCCCCACAATAAAATACCGTAAGACATTACGCTGTGAAAGTACGCAAAATAAACAAGCCTAGCTGTATCAACATCAGTAAACTGTCTTATTTTTCTCACGGCAAATGCCGCTGAGCTAAGTTTACCAGACAGTTTTTCTATATGAGCACCCCACTGAAGTTTACAATCCAAGGTCACTCCCAGGAAAACTGTGGAACTCTCCATTTCCAGTGTTTCACCATCGATCATTATAGACTTATCTAATTTTTTAACATTTGGCAATGAAAACTCAATACATTTAGTTTTCTTGGCATTCAAAAGTAGATTATTTGCAGTGAACCAATGCGACACATGCGATATGGCACGGTTTACGTCGTCAGAGTTATCTTTATTTCTGTCGGACTTAAAAATTAAGGATGTGTCATCAGCAAACAGTACAATCTCACATATGCCGCTGACATGGTATGGTAAATCGTTTATGTACACTAAAAATAGAAAAGGACCCAGAATTGAACCCTGTGGGACGCCCATTATGGTAGTGGAACCGTGCGACTTTATATCATTTATGCATACCTTCTGCGTTCTATCACTGAGATAAGAGGCAATGAGATCGAGTGCAACACTTTTGATGCCATAGTGGCTTAACTTGAGTAGAAGGGTGTTATGGTCAACACAATCGAACGCCTTGGACAGATCACAGAACACACCAATAGCATTCTTAGAACCTTCCCATGCTTCATAAATATGTTTTAAAAGTTTAGCCCCTGCATCAGTTGTATTGCGACCTTTTGTAAAACCATACTGTTCAGGATGAAACAAGTTATTTAAATTAAAATGACATAAAAGTTGATTTAATATGATTTTTTCAAAGACCTTGCTAAGTGTTGGCAATATTGTAATCGGTCTATAGTTATTAAGATCTGACTTGTCTCCTGATTTAAAAAGTGGTATCAATTTGCCATGCTTCATTAGGTTCGGAAAAATACCTAAGTCCACACATTCATTAAAAATAATGGCTAAGTGGGGAGCAATGACATCAATTATATTAGATATTACTTTCACTGACATGCCCCACAGATCTCCGGTTCTTTTTAATTTTAACAAATTGAAAGATTTTTTAATGTCTGATACAGTTATGTGGTGAAATTCAAAAAGAACGTTGCACTCTTTAACATTGCCTCTTAATAGTCTCTGGGCTTCCGTAGCAGACGAATCTAGTGAATCAGTTAACAAGATAGGAACATTCTGGAAAAAATCTTCAAAGGCATTAACAACCTCGATATCAGTGTTTACCTTTTTGTCATTGACAATTAATTCAAAACTGATATCCCGCGGTTTGATTTTTCCTGATTCTCTATTAATTATATTCCAGGTGGTTTGTATCTTGTTCTCAGACTCAATTATTTTCTGTTTGATGTGTAACGATTTCGCAAGAATACAAACACGTTTGAAAATTTTTGAGTAACTTTTGACATAATCTAAATAAGTTCGCGTTTGAGTATATTGTTTTTCCTCGTACAACTCGTACAGTTTGTCTCTACTTTTGTAAATGCCTACAGTAGCCCATTCGCTAAACTTTAATTTTTGGCTAGCATTAATGCGTTTAAAGTTAAAAATTTTACTAAACTCTCTGTCTATTGTCTTGAAAAGTGTACCAAAGAGCATGTCTGGATGATTATTTTCAAATGCAAGACTTGGAATTTTAGAAATAATTGTGTTTTTGAATCGCTTTAATTTACTTTCAGTTATTGGCCTACACTTTACCCATTGATTGCTATTGGTTTTATTATTTAAGATAGTAATTATTTGACCACTATGATCAGAGCTTAATTTATTTATTATCTTCTTTCTCTCAAGCACACAATTATAAAATATATTATCCAGACAGGTACCTGAAGTTGCGGTTATCCTAGTAGGTTCGTTAAAAGCATGCATCAAATCAAAACATTTAAATAAGTTAAGAAATCTAACAGATTTTGAGTTTTCTGTTAGAATATCAACATTAAAATCGCCGCAAATCAGTATTTGTTTGGAAGATGTGCACAATCGCCTCATTACATCTTCCATTACCTCTTCAAATTGATCAAAGTCAGCAGGAGGGGGTCTGTACACGCATACTATAATAATTTGTTCCAACTCCACACAAGAAAGTTCAACAATGCATTCCACAGAAAGACGAACTATATCTTTTCTATCCTTACATTTTAAGTTATTATGTAAGAAAATTAAGGAGCCACCATGACCAGCCCTTCTGAAGAACACACTTGACAATGAATAATTATTAATATTAAGAACTGACAGCTGTGAGTTAGTGAGCCAATGCTCCGTAATACATAATATGTGTATATTGAATTTTTCTACAAATAGTTCAACTTCTAACTCCTTGCCGTTGATGCTCTGTATGTTTTGGTGTACAAGGTTAATGTTACAGTGCATCTCCATTGTCGTATCTTCTAGTTTAAAAAATTTTCAATTGTAACAGTACCAGGATTGGTACTGCGGTCAGGTATAGAAATATTTGTACTATTAGTACAGGTTGTAAAAATGTCAAAAGACTGCGTTACAATACTTGTAACTGGATCGGTTAAATTACAATTAACAATTGAGACAGTACTATCATTCGTACTCTGGTCAATAGAAACATAACTACTATTATTACATGTCATATTAATGTCAATAGACTGTGTTACAACACTTGTAACTGACTCGTTTAAGTTGTAAGCCAACAGAGAGGCAACATGCTGCTTACATTTTTTTGGCAGATATAAATTATCTTTAGTCAATGAATAAGATGAGATAAACTTATTCATGTCAAAATAAAAAAATGCATCGCTGTGATGGTATGTCAAGTTGTATAACATAAGATTCAAGTTATGGATATGCTTATTTTCTTTAGCAATTGACTTAAGGTATGGAAATGCACATAATGTAAATTTACATTTGGTTCTATTATGTAATACCAAAAGCTTTTCAATACATTTTATAATTTGATGCCTTTTAATATTTGAACTGTTCCCTAACATCAAAATTACATTTGAGTAACCAACTACATTTTCTATACTTATGCTATTTATTAAATAACTAAAACTAGCCCCCGAAACCGGAGCATCCTCAGGAGATGTTGACTCTGCAACGTGCAATTGCAATTGCGGGGTTTCGGGGTGAAACGTACGTAGAGAGTATTTTGGCGGACCTGGGTGACGTTGTCGCATGGGTTCGTCAACTTTTCGCGGATGATAGCAAAATAAATAAATCATTATATAATCATGATGAACTTCCGCAAAGTAACACCTGCTTCTATCCAATATCTTCTACGCTATTTAATTATTAAGTATTTCAATAAAACAAAAAAGATAATTGCTGTAGATATTAGTTTACTATGAGAATAGTCACACAGGGTTTTTAGTTGTCCAAGTGTAAGTAATTACACCTATTATACCGTAGTAACTTTACAGTTCAGGGGTTAATTTAAAAACAGAATCTATATTAGAGTAATAATTTATTGCATTTCAATCACATTAAGAGTGTTATCGAAAAAAATTTTAATAAAAAAAATTCAACCGACTTCCAACTCAAAAAATAACTTTAACTAAAAAGCAAAAAATAACATCCTACCTATGTGCTACCTTCTGATCAGTTTGAAGGCGGTGCCAAGCCAGTGGTGTTTTAATTAAATACGTTTAAACTACAAAATTTCTGTGGTTATTCCAGAAACAGCTTTAATTAAAACACGACACTGGCTTGGCACCGCCTTCAAACTGATCAGAAGGTAGCACATAGGTAGGATGTTATTTTTTGCTTTTTAGTTAAAGTTATTTTTTGAGTTGGAAGTCGGTTGAATTTTTTTTATTAAAATTTTTATTTTTTTATTTTTAGTGTTAGCATACCCACTGCGTGTATACAGTCACAACCTATCTAAGTGGAAAGTTCTTATCAATACAAATTTATCAATTCCAAACACAAGGTAGCTATTGTGAACCGTCGAGGAGTTCTCTTCACTGTCCCTCGTCTTCATCACCAGACCCTTAATACAGTCACAATCCTTCTATGTGGAAAGTTCTCATCAATACAAATTTATCAAGTCCAAATACAAGGTAGCTACTGTGAACCGTCGAGGAGTTCTCTTCACTGTCCCTCGTCTTCATCATCAGATCCTTAATACAGTCACAATCCATCTAGGTGGTAAGTTCTCATCAATACAAAATTATCAAGTCCAAACACAAGGTAGCTACTGTGAGCCGTCGAGGAGTTCTCTTCACTGTGCTTCGTCTTCATCACCAGACCCTTAATACAGTCGCAATCCATCTAGGTGGAAAGTTCTTATCAATACAAAATTATCAAGTCCAAACACAAGGTAGCTACTGTGAGCCGTCGAGGAGTTCTCTTCAGTGTGCTTCGTCTTCATCACCAGACCCTTCATACAGTCGCAATCCATCTAGGTGGAAAGTTCTCATCAATTCAAATTTATCAAGTCCAAACACAAGGTAGCTACTGTGAACCGTCGAGGAGTTCTCTTCACTGTCCCTCGTCTTCATCATCAGACCCTTAATACAGTCACAATCCATCTAGGTGGAAAGTTCTCATCAATACAAATTTATCAAGTCCAAACACAAGGTAGCTACTGTGAACCGTCGAGGAGTTCTCTTCACTGTCCCTCGTCTTCATCATCAGACCCTTAATACAGTCACAATCCACCTAGGTGGTAAGTTCTCATCAATACAAATTTATCAAGTCCAAACACAAGGTAGCTACTGTGAACCGTCGAGGAGTTCTCTTCACTGTCCCTCGTCTTCATCACCAGACCCTTAATACAGTCACAACCCATATAGGTGGAAAGTACTCATCAATACAAATTAATCAAGCCCAAACAAAAGGTGACTGCTGTAAATCCTTGACGAGTTCCATCGTCTGTGTTTCGGCTCCATCATCAGACCAACTCCAAACCTTCATAAAGTTGTAGTGGTTTAAAATACCTTATGGAAACACTAACAAACGTACTAGCCGTCTCTACAACTTTCGAAAGTTCCCCTCAATTTCTCCAGGATGCCATCATCAGATCCTGACATGAAAAAAATGGGACCACCCTGGAAGTAAACCCTACAAAACAAAAAAAGAATTTTCAAAATCGGTCCACAATTGACGGAATTATCGCTGGAAATACATAAAAAAAAAAAAAAAAAAAAAAAAAAAAAAAAAAAAAAAAAAAAAAAAAAAAAAAAAAAAACATACATACAGCCGAACGTAGAACCTCCTCCTTTTTGGAAGTCGGTTAAAAATGGAACGTCCCATTTACAGAAGGATATTATTTACGTTGTTAGCGAGGGCTGGGAAAGCATTCCTTTAAAAAAATCTTGAAAACATTTTTTAACTAACATGAGTAATACGAGGGGAATATGAACCATTATTATCAGTCCTTTTTTTATCAGAAGGTAACGGGACGAGTACAGGAGAGGGCGTTATAGAAAACGATTAAATAATATATTTCTAAAGCGTTTAGCTTTTTCAGTAAATAACTAGAGTTAAGTTTCTTAACTGTAGTTATTAAGTCACATAATACATGTTGTCACCCTAACACCACGGTAAACGGAACACGGGCGGCGGCGTGCGAAACAAAGTTACAGTGGCCATTGTCGTCATGTTCGTAACTCATAAACGTAAATGACATCTCAATTCTGCGGTCGTAAGCGTTAATAAATAAGCTTTGTACGTAATTGTACAATTAGCCAAGTTTTAATTATATTATTATAGTAGTTTAAATTCAATTTCGTTTTTTTTAGCAAGCAAGACAGAGGCTTAGTTTACAAGTGTCAAAACAGTTAATTTAGTTACGACGAAAGCAGAGTTGGGATTCATGTCTGCCTTATACGCAAATACGTAAGAGGGTAAAAAAATCACTTACTTGCTTTTAATAAAAAGGTTGTAATTTATTGACGTGACAATGTCTTATAATTCGATGGAGCTGGCTGCACACTGCTGTCGTTCCTTCGGTCAAGGGTTGCCAACTTTTTTTTACAAGAAATGAAGTATATTCTGGTCTATGAAGATTATTAAACAGTATTTTACAAAAACGACCATTTTCTTCATCAGATGTCACGGTCAACTATCGTCAGTAAACATACTTTAAAGACAACCGAGTTTAAGTAATCGATGTCTCAAGCAAGATACATAATACCTATTTTATTAACATTTATTGAGTGACAGCCCTATACAAGCGGTAAATAAATTTTTCACTAAAATTGCAGTAGACCATTGTATTCACATCTCGTAAACTTTTACGACTAAAGCGCTGTGGGTTTTAAACATAAATAAATAATCGGTATACCCGTATCATGGTTTATGTAATGGTATTAATACAATCATAATAGCATAGTAAAGACATGCAAAGAGTATAAAATCACGAGTGACTATTCCGTGAAAATCTTAAAGGGGATACCTTATTACTAAAGCGGCGTACCTACCATTTATGTCGGCGTGATATAGAAGTATGTAGTAAGTTAAGTAAGTCTAGACTTAAAGATAAGAATTATCTTGAAACTTGGTGGCAAGTACCGGTGACAACCCTAAAAAACTTTAAACGTAATAAATAAGCAAATTGAAAACTCAAGTCTTTAATGAGAGGTTTTTGTTTATCTGTAACTTGATTATGTATTAGTTACTATCGTTGTTAGAGAATATTAAAAATAAGAAAACAATAATAAAATTTGGTTTGACTCAATATATCTTGATATACTCACTCATAATGGTAATTGTTCAAAGCAACAAATATTTCAATTTTGATATTTATAGTAGAAAAGAAACCCATGAAAAGACTAGCGAGTAATAACGTTATGAATTTATTAAGTCAAGCTTAATTCATTTGTTTGTATTTATAATTATTTTAAGATCGGTGTAAATCCTTACAATATTTAAGAATACACGAATATTATATAGTATTAGCAACTGATTCTTTCACTAACATGACGTAAGCTTAAGGAAACAATAGAGGTAATTGTTAATAAATTATTGTAATTGATTCAGAGTCATCGATTGTACGATCACTAATTATTATTATTTATTAACTTTAATGACTATAAAACAATTAATATAGCAAAAATGTTAACCTTATGATTAAACAAACACAGTCAAAATTTAAACTAACAGGTTTAGCCCAGGATCAGTGGAACATTTTTACAATTGATTTTACAATTGATTAGTTACACAACTTATAACAACTTAGCCACTATGTCCTACAAATTGCGTGGTACATTATCTCGTTCCGACTCTCTTTAATTTTATTACCAGGTAACCCAATTAGCTACCAGAATCAAGAATTTTCGTAAATGAAAAAGTTGAGCATCTCATCAAGATAAAGAAAGCTACTCACGGAAAACTAACTTTATTGTAATTAATGGTAATAATGGTCCACGGATCCTCCGGCTAGTTAAGGTAAAAAGTCAACACAAAATAATCTTATTTTATTTAAAAAGTCTTTGATTGATGCCTTAAAAATAGATGTACCTATGCTAAATTATAGTTTCAATGCACAATTCAATATAAGTATCAACACTTACAACGTGGACGAACAGACAGACGTACCATTATCTCAAAGCTAAAAAATTAACATAAAATATACGTGACGGATAACTAACGATGTTCGAAAATGTTACTGTAATTTCATTAATCTTTCAAAGTCCCACTCAATTAACTCAGACTTCAACAGGTTTTATACAAAGGAAAGGTAAAAGGCGAAAGTATATATATGGGGTTTTATGGCGAAATGTTGTCAAAATAATGGTTTATGCACTATAAGCTCAATATTAAAAATATTTGTACAACTATAATAATTAATATCAAATAGTAACCTCTCTATTACTGGTGAATGAAAATTACAAATAGTTACAACAATATTAATGTGTATTCTCTTTAAAATAACATTGAACTGAATATTTTACCTAGACAATGAATAATATTTATTTAGTAGAACATATTCTGATTTAAGTCTTCTTTCCCACGAGGTAAGCAACCGGGCGGTAGAAAAAATAGCTCGAACGATTTCTGCGAAACCGTGATAACTTTTTATGAGACTGAAATGAATTGTATATAAAATCTTTTGTGGCAACCACATAAAGATCTCAAAAGTTTTAGACACAATCCCGTGGAGATTTACTACTTTGTAATAAAGCAAAGTTCGTGTTCTCTACCGTTTTATGTTGGTTTAAACAATTAAAGCCAGTTCATTATAATTACTATTAATAGGTTTTATATGGGTAAGTAACATGTAAGTTTTGTATGTAATATAAGAAGTCAACAATATTAAATTCAGTTTAGGTATTTAAGTGTTTTAATAGTATATGTATGGGTGTGAGTGTGTATTTATAAATGGACGACTACTAAAACAATTTTTTATTATGAATATTATTCATGTGCCCACTAATATTTTTCATGTTTAATAAAATATTTTCTATGCATCATTTTTACGAATCACTTAAGTGGAATAAGGGTAGGGAGATGATGAATGAAACCATGTGTAACAAGTAACAACATTTTAATTAGTGTCAACACATGCATGAATGACTGATATCGTGTAAAGCAAATGAGAATCGTTAATTGAATCAGCACACAAACAAAAAAAGTCGGACCACTTTTACTTTAAACCCACAATTACATTGTCAAGAGCCGGGCACAAATGGAACATAATAGCATGTTCACAAGGCCGAGTCCAGTAATTACAATCGGCCAATAACTCAGTGGGGCGTTTGAAATGAAAACCAAACCGAATCTTTTCATTCCAACGCGCCGAGGTGAAAACTAAAGACTTATTGTTCTTAAGCATTTAAGAACATTGAACGCTTAACTCGAGTTTATTACTTCACAAACAGAAGAGAAAATCTTCATCGCCGACCTCAGTGTTCTTTTAATCACACAATACAATACGAAATTAATATATTCTTCAAATAATTCATTTGTAATTTATAGTTTCAGCTTGATATCATCATCTTCTTGACCTTGCCCTACATAAGTGGGGTTGGCAAAATAATATGAACATCATTCTCTTCCATTCTTTTTACATACATATTATCCTCTTTCAGACACTATAAAAATGTTTATTGCTCTCCCATCCCTTCCGTCGTTCCTTTAAATACGTACGATCTCGTACGAAATCTTTACTAATATTATAAAGAGGAAAGATTTGTTTGATTGCTTGTTTGTTTGTTTGCATTGAATATGCTTCGAAACTACTGCACCGATTTGAAAAATTCTTTCAATGATGAGGAGCTACACTACCCATATTCAATACTAATATTAAAGATGAAAGATTTGTTTGTTTGTTTGCATTGAAAAGGCTCTGAAACTACCGAACCGATTTGACAAATCTTTCAATTGTGGGAAGCTACACTATCCCCGAGTGCTAAAGGCTATATTTTTATCTATTAGAATGGGAACTAAGCAGGTGAAACCGCGTGGCGTCTGCTAGTGGTTAACTAAAATTGAGATTAAAGAACATAGGTAACAGGTATTTTTTTAAATTAATTTCAAAAATTCAAATTAAGAATTAAAATAAGGGAATACATTGTATGAAAGATACGTTATAATAATCACAGACTGATTCAAACGATCGTATTGATATGACCGTGATTCCATACTGATGTACAGCTGATTTAATTGAAAATCACCAAGTGACAGGTGAAGAAATTTGCGCGATGGCAAGCTTATATAGTTAACTAGCGGACGCCCGCGACTTCGTCCGCGTGAAACTCGATGTAAACTTTCAACTACCTCTACCCTACCCCTACCCTACCACTACCCTACCCCTACCCTACCACTACCCTACACCTACCTTACCCCTGCCCTACCCCTACCCTACCCCTACCCTACCCCTACCCTACGTTGAAATGTTTCCTGAATTTTCTTTGCTATAAACCTCACGGAGCCCGAGACCTTTCTAACGAATGCAAAACCGTGGAAATCGGTTCGTGCGTTCTGCAGTTATAGCGTCAGGAAGGAAAACCCGACTTCTTTTTATATAGTAGATAAGAAGCAATTTTCATTATGTATAACTTGTGTTTACTGCCCAAACTAATCAAAACCCTTATGCATGCCAGTGGAGTTGGGGGGGTGTCTTTAAATCAAGCAGTGATTAAGGTGCAAAGATTGTAAACTTATTCCACGCCGGCCGGTAAAACTGGCCCAGTCGCTCTAGAACACGCAGTCACACTTCGCCGACAGCGGTCATTTACCGTAATTGCTTCAGTGGCAACAAATTAATCACCGATGTGACAGCTCCGATACTAATATTGTGAGGAAATAATAACCTCCTAATGGCCTGTTACGACCGATTTATAATGTTAGCATAACTATGAACCGAGAGGGATCAAAACCAAGCGTGTGAACGTATTAATTAATTAATTAATAATAATACTCGTACGTAATACTACTTATTACGCATATTATTATACTTCCGTGTTTCGTACAGGTAGTGTATCTAACGTTAAGCAAATAACGTGCTTTGAAAGAGTTTGTGATGGTCAGACTTTCGTGAATTTTTAGCGTATTTTTAGCGTAACGTAGCGTAGGCAAATACGGAATATAACAGTGAAGTTTAAAGCATAAGGTGATTTTGAGCTAGTTTCAAAGAAAAAAATCCTTTGCTGTTTAAGTTTCTACGGGATATCATGAGAAATCGTGTTGCCAGTCGCCAGACACTAAGAACATGCAGATCGCGACCAACACACGATCAGTTTTATCGGATGCCCTGCCATTAGCACTGCAGGCACGTGGACTTGTTGGATGGTTGGTGGCTAGCGTTAGCTTCGTGGCATCCCTTTTCTAGCTTCGACTCTAGCGAAGGGTCTGACAACCGTAAAGTTTGATAATTTAATGATGTTTTTCGAAACACAGTTCTCAATCTATTAGGATATATGTTATTTTGAGTGTAATGTGTTTGACGAAACAAAGGAAAATAGAGCTAATACGAATATCATTCCAATAATCTTATAGTAGTCAGTAACGTGCCTTTTATAGATCCACTGCCTTAAAGATATTAATAACGTCTACAATAATAGAAAAAGTTTAACCAGTTTTGTCTCATTAGCCAGCATCTGTCAGCCCATATTACTAAATTTATTTGTTAATATTAATCCCATTGTCTTGTGCACCAATGAGAGGATAACTTTAGTTGTATAAACCCTTTAACAGTAAGAATGCGAAAAGTTTGCTATACTCCTAGTGGGATTATAATAAATAAGGGTTGAATTTACCTTCATGTCTTAGAGAGGACGTTAAGGAGTGAGAAATGAGTCAGAAGCAGCATTTATACAGGGCGAGCATGTTTTTAAAAACTGTCTTGTGATTGGTTGGATGCGGGACGCAACATTTAACGCTAATATAAACGCATTAGTCTTCGAGAGGCTTAAGCCGTTGGTTCCGGTAATTTATCAAAGAATTACGTTCATTTTGGTAGTCAAGAGGCTTCTGCTTAACTAGCGATAACAATAAAAAATAGTTATAAAATACACTTTAATTCAAATACTTATACGAATAACCCATGCTACAGACGTGTAGTTTGAGCTGTTTTAACTGTGCAGTTTATTTTATGATTTTGATTTTCGAATTATCGATTAGATAAAACTGTACAGTTAAAATTGAACGTCTGTAAAGCGGGTTAGGTACTAAACAATATATTATTAACTAGCAGCGAAATTTGTTTATCTATTTGCTCGAGAGGAAAGCTATGACGCTTCAACCTATTTATACAAAACGTTGTCAAATGATGAACAGCATCATTTCTCATTAATAACTAAGTATATTGGTGAACATCGACTGAAAATCTGTTCATATGTTTATCACAAACAGGCAGACAGACACGGCGGAGTAGTTTGTTTTTAATATATTACTAGCGCCCGACCGCGTGAAACCCTCCCCTACCCTACTCCCAACCTTACACCTACCTTACCATACTCAACCTAACTACCCCTACCCTACTCCTACCCCTAACCTAAGTATCCTATAACCTGGTTTTAAGCAACCTCTGCACTAATTTTCAGCCAAATCGGTCCAGCCATTTTTGAGTTATAAATAGTGTAACTAACACGACTTTGTTATGTATATATAGATATGTATTCTACATGTAGATTTAAATAATATGTTATATTATATGGGTTAGATGTTATTTTGTCGGCGGGTTCACGTAATTGCATTCGGTTTTTAATCTTCCGGCAGCCGCTGGGCCAAGCGCTCAATTTGCCAAGCTGTTTAATTACCAGCGACACGGCGGGTCATTAATTAAGTCATCAGACAAGCGGGCGTGGGTTAGCGCGCCGGATTAGATGAACTGCATGGTAATGAACGATTATGGGGCGCAGTACGGCACGTAATTAACTTATCAAGAGAAACGGCTCTTTCACCTGCTACTAAGCAGTAAGCTTATTACGGGATTAAAATTTTCAAACAATAGGGATTATGACAGTTTTTAGGGTTCCGTAGTCCACAAGGAGTTATAGTCCGTCTGTCTGTCCGTCCGCAGAGAGACTATTACTACTAGTTAGCTGTAAATTAGCATAAGCATCTAAATTGAAATGTGAACAAAATTGTAAAATAAAATCTTGAAAAATATTTTTTTAGGGAAAACTTAAAAAACGTAATTGAAAATCGAAAATTGCATCCTAAATCCATTGTTAATTAAAAAGATAAACTTGTCAGTAAGATAACTCAGTGTCTGTTAAAACTAGAAAGCTAAAAGATTATTAATTGACCTTGAAACTTTATTATCTTATTTATTTAACAAACATTCCGAGAATCTTTATTTTTCATGTTTTTATTAATTAATATTGACCTTAATTACCCGAATGTCTTAAAAATCATCCCCATCCATTAACTTATAAGAGAAACAGATCTTTCACCTGCTACTAAGCCGTAATTTTTAAAACAATTGTTTAAAGTCCACGATTCCCAGATAACAGGCGCTAATCTACATTCTTTGACCAACAAGAAAGCAAAAAAAAAGTGAATAATTCAACAAAAGAAACCACCAATACCGGACACACAGCATGTTATTCGAAAACAATTACGAAAGCTCAGCTGGTAGCTATTCAATTCGTAAAAAAGGTAATTGTGAAAAAAAAAAACGAACAATAAACGTGCTGCAAAAAGTTGACAAAAGAAGTGTTCTATTTATACACGTTGTATATACACTGCAATAAAGCCAGGCTTAGTGTAGATATTTGTTTGTTAGTTTTAATTCCATCGCGTATTTTTCCAGTTCAGGGAATTTGATTGAAAAATATTTTTTTTCATTAGCATGCGTCTCTCTTTCTCTGCGTCGCTTAAACGTTTACTAAAACAAAACCCTAAACCAAGTACTAAATTAAATCAAGTTTTGACTAATGGGATTTTAAATGCCGAATGACAATAATTTAATAAACTCCGCGATGTTCCCGTCCCAGTACAGGGATAAACTAATATATATTAATATTCGATATTAACTTATATTCGGCTCACTGTTGAGCTCGAGTCTCCTCTCATGAGTGGTGTTAGGCTAATAGTCCACCACGCTGGCCTAATGCGGAATGACAGACTTCACACACGCAGAGAATTAAGAAAATTCTCTGGTATGCAGGTTTCCTCACGGTGTTTTCCTTCACCGTTTGAGACACGAGATATTTAATTTCTTAAAATGCACATAACTGAAAAGTTGGGAGGTGCACGCCTCGGACCGGATTCGAACCAACACCCTCCGGAATTGGAGGCAGAGGTCATATCTATTGAGCTATCACGGCTATATTAATATAATGAGGCTATCTGTGAGTGTATAGGCATACACTCACAGATAGCGTGGCTTTCTGTTGGTAAAAGAATTTTCAAAATCGGTTTAGTAACTTCACCGCTTTATAATATTATTCGAGTATATAAAATAAAAGCCATTTTCGTATTCCAATACGTTATCGAAACGGTTTCAGCTATTTTGTAAACGTTAGTAAACAAATTGTTTTATGACGGTGCATAATATCACAAGGAAACAATTAAGGGGAGACAGCTTTAATAGGAGTATTTTGTAAACGGCTCCAGCCGCGACAGTCGCGTGTCTCGAACGATTACGTCGCCGCCTCACGCCGCCCCGTCGTGGGCGGAAGAACCCTATTCCAACCATTACCCTTGTAAACATTGTAGTGATACAATCTACTAGACACTTATTATTTTTGAATAGAACCTGTTTACGATGCCTTAAGCTGCCTTTCGATGAAGATTTATGAGGATGCTTAGCTTTGCTCTGGTTTTAAAGAGTATCTATACTATAGTATGCGCGTTATCATCTGAGTCGTCCGGTCATAAAAGTCAAAAAAGATAGGAATGTGCAGCGCGCCTACCTGCGCACCCTAATTATCGATAAACGGCTACCTGCGCACGTGCTAATGATGAGTCAATAATGATTTGGACGATTCTGATTGGTCGGTTTCTAATGTAATTGCATTGCGTATTTTTTTTGCTATAAATGTGTTTACTGCAATTAAATAAATACATTCATGTGTTACTCGTTGCGCACTATGGATACTTTATTTTCTAACGTTGATCTGAAGAAATTACATGGCGATATTAGCCCTCAAGCTCGAACACTGATTCACAACGTATTCCTGTTTCTCAATGAATTGAAAAGTGATCCGAATAAAGTGGCTTCTCTAAATTTCAACAAACCACGTGAAATGGCCGCATTTGTTTGTGGTGTGAGCAGAGCGACAGTGGACCGAATCAAGACGGAAGTATCACAATCAGGCAGTACCTGTATACCAAGAACAAATTTTAAGAAACCACAAACCGTCACTAATATTGACGATTTTGATAAAAGTGTGTTGAAGCGAACTGTAGCTTCATTTTATGAGAATGGAGAGTATCCATCCGTGGCGAAAATTTTAGAAAAATTCCGTGAACAATTACCCGATTTTAAATGCGGCAACACTTCAATGAGAATACTACTGAAGGAGGTTGGGTTCCTTCAGCCTGTGGGAAAAGGCCAAAGATTAATAGTTTGCCATGCGGGTTCTGCAAGGACTGGCTTCGTTCCAGATGCGAAGCTAATATTTAAAGCGGTGAAATCAAAGGATGCTGATTACCACACAGAAATGGATGGCGAAACATATATGGCATGGTTTTCCGAATTCCTGAATCTACTTGAAGAGCCCTCAGTTATAATTGTCGATAACGCAAGCTATCATTCGATACAGTTGGAAAAGATACCCACAAGAAACACGAGGAAAGCTGAAATTCAAGAATGGTTGACAAAGAAAAAGATTCCATATTCCAGCAACGAAATTATTGAAGAATTAATAAGAAAAGTAAAAGCCAGTAAACCGCAGAAGGTCTACGCTTTAGACCATCTGGCAAATGAACGAGGTCATGAAGTAATAAGGCTCCCTCCATATCACTGTCAATATAACCCAATAGAATTAATTTGGGCACAAGTAAAGGGAGAAGTTGCGAAGAATAATAATACCTTCAAGATAGCAGATGTCGAAAATCACCTCCACCGAGCCATAGAAAATGTCACACGAGAAGACTGGGCCAAATGTGTTAGGCATGCCGAAGAACTTCAAAACAAAGATTTACAAAAAGCTCTAATTAGAGATCACGCGCCGCTTATAATAAATTTGGCAGAAGACGAAGATTCTGATGATGAAGACTCAGATGAAGATTAATTTTATTTAGTTAATAATTATATAATATGAAATATGTATTATATTAAATCAAATATTGTTAATTTTTTTAATTTTGTGAACAAGATACGATAATAAACTTTACTTATCGATAATATGTCTTTCATTGTTACACCCTTCACTAGACGGCTCCATAAGACCCATAAGTGCAAGCGAGATAGATATAGAGAAATGATTTATGGCCCTAAGACTCAGTTGTTAACGCGCGTACTATAATATTATAAAGCTGAAGAGTTTGTTTGGTTGAACGCGCTAATCTCAGGAACCACTGGTCCGATTTGAAAAATTCTTTCTGTGTTAGATAGCATATTTATCGAGGAAGACTCTAGGTCTATAAGTTATCGCCGTATTCCTACGGGAACGGGAACCACGCGAGTCAAACCGCACAGCGTCAGCTAGTGAGACAATAAAGCAATGCTTTGTAAGGTCCAACATACAAAACCGCAATACTGCA
This sequence comes from Bicyclus anynana, assembly GCF_947172395.1. NCBI lineage: Eukaryota > Metazoa > Arthropoda > Insecta > Lepidoptera > Nymphalidae > Bicyclus > Bicyclus anynana. Next base: position 7,152,798 of record NC_069096.1, on the reverse strand, counting down.
ATACTAGCCGACGCACCGCGGTTTCACCCGCGTAATTTCCGTACCCCAAGGATTTTATACGGGGATAGCATAATAGCTTATAACACTTACAAATAACGTGGCTTTCTAATGGTAAAAGGATGTTCAAAAATAGAACAGAATTTTTTAATACTAAATCGATTATATACGATTTCAAAGCAACTTATTTAATAAAAAATTGCTTCACATCTTTGATCTTACAAAACGCCATTTGACACAATTCAAACATTTGTTTTGCAAAGGTGTATCAATCAATATTCCACAATCGTGGATTACATCACAGTAAACAGTCATTAAAACCCAAGTGCTGGTTTTAATTCGGTTGTAGTTGGGCACGATGTCGCTGCGATTGTAAAACGGGGTCGTGATTAACATTCTTCGAAACTAGCGGAGTTAATTCCTGTGCGGCCGTAAAGCGAACTTCGCGATGGGAATATTGATTGAATCGAATTACTGGTTGATTTTCACCTAATGGTTTTTTAGCGGTTAATTCTAGTTCCTCTTTCTTTTCTCTTAAATTAAAATAATATATTATTCAAAATATATTAACTGTATCTAATTATTGTTCTAATTTGATTGATCGAATTTATTTTCATTAAGTAATTTAAAAACAAGTTAAGTATAATTATTATTAAGTGTGAAATGATTGGCGATATATACCCTAATTTTTATTTTATTTGTTTGTTGATAACACATACAGTACAGAGAGTAGTACAGATCGAGTAGGTCTTCTATGCTTGCTTTCTGTAGCGACCACTATCAGATATGTTAATGATTGTTTTAAATCTTTATTTTAAGGAGCCTTACGGGGCGGCATAGTCCAAAACGGACTCACATATTGGACTATGCCGTTCCGTAAGGCGGCCTTTGTAACAATATTAATCTTATAATTTAATCTTAATTTAATTAATCCGAGACACGGGGTGTAACATCACATAGTTACTAACTCCAGACTGAGTAAATTTAACTAAAAATAAAAAAAAACTTAATATTTCATAGATCCGATCTTGGACTCCAAACAAGGAGCTCGATATTTAAAGCCACATAGGCTAACCACTGGACCAACGAGGCGACAATTTGAGCTAATGGGTAATGAATATATTAAGAGAAAACGCAGCTGTAAGTATCCATTTTTTATGTGTCTAACTAATGACTGAAATAAATCGCCGACTCCTATTCTATGTAACGAGTAAATTAATAGACACATTCACCGTCCCTCCCATAAATAGTAAAGTGTATATCCGGGTCATCAATCAACGGAGATTTATTTGTATTGTCACCAAATCAAAAGGGTATACGAGCGCTCGACCGCGCCACATTCCCTCACAGCCACTACTAACTTAACCGTCGACATGTCAACATTTACTCTGTCCTGACTACGCCAGTCGATAATAGGGCCATACATTACAAAATGTTTGTATAATGTCGCGCAATGAACGCTAATGTGTGCTAATACCCACTTCACGCTGGATAATTGATGAATAAATATTACCAGTTGACTTCTGTACATTTTTCAACTGCGATTCGTAGTGGTTGCCTACCTACTTATTGTATTCTAGGTATTCGATCAAGGTCTACTTGTTATTCTTTCGAATATTTTATAATACCTCAGATTCTGACACAGATTCTAGATAGCACATAAATCATTCTTACAGCAACCACTCACGTTCAAGTTTATCGACAAGTCTGCAGGACGTTTAGGTATTTTTTTTCACTATCTTCATCCTCCAAGCGTCCTGCAGATTTGAAAGTACTTGAGCTAGCGTCACAGCTTTTAAAGTTATACCTGAATAAAAATACTAGATAAATAATAATAATTAAACAACATGGCTATATTTTGTAAAGTACGGAACCTAAAATGAAATTCTTGCACATCCTGTCACCTCGTACAAAAATCGCTTAGACAGCTGCGGACAAAATAACACGAGTTTTGTATTGATGCCAAGTCCGTCACCGAGTAGCAAATGCAATAGAAAAATATCACGAAAACCTACAGCACAACCCTCACAGGTCCAACTGTTTCCTAATAGTTGTTTTTTTCCCTCAGAGTTTTAACTCGCACTAGTTGATTGGAATGCGATTGTTTTAGTTTTAGTCCACTGCCTCCTTTATTTAAAAAATACCTATGCAAGCTTTGTCAACGAGTGTTCGGTGAAAACCGTTCTACCGGCTTACGGTTTAACATGCTATCCGAAGCAAGTAAATCTGCTATAATATTAGTTCCATGAACCCGTATAATCCCATCAGCCGCTAAGTTAACGGCTTAGATCAAAGTTGCTTAAACAACGTCACGGTTTGTATCGCCATGACGATATTACGCCACAGCTTCTGTTTTAGAACGGTACGATTTAACTTAATACGTATTTAAATAGCCGTGATGTTCTATACTGTAACAATTTATATTTGCACGAATATTTATAACAACGTTTTAAAAACAATGTTTGCTACACTTTACGGTAACTGTAATGGTAACGTGCACTCAGAGAAGCTAATTTTATTAAGTGGTACGTGCTACAATACACCGGCGTTTATGTTTATGTTACAAATAACGCTTTCACACTCGAAGCTAAACACGATAACATTTCTAAAGAGGGAACGAGTTAAACATTTATATGCTAAAGTGGTTTACAAGGATTGCTTGAGAAAACCTACATTGATAACGTATTGTTGTGATATTATTTACGCTACTCGAGTTGCGCTATGGATTGTTATTTTTTACTGATTTTCAAAAAGTTCTATGTTCTGCAGCTGTGTGTATGCTTTTTAAACATACTCTCTAACCTACTCTACTCTCTCTCTCTCTCTCTATAGGAACTCTAGGAGTTGAGTCTGGACTGTGGTGGAGCCTAGACAGTTAAAATATTATTGAAAATTAATATTTGAATAAATTATTTATTATTGTTGTTCACGTTAAATATAAATCATTAATTAAATAAATACTTGGAATACAACAACATTATTTAGCCACTAAAGAAATGAAATTGTTGTTTTTTGAGATCATAAATATAAACGAGAAATTAAATGGCGCGTGTTTACTACTGTACCCACTGTTATATGAGCAAGTACTTTAAATGCATAATTCATTTAAATGGTTATTACACAGGTAAAATGATTTGTGAATTCAAAATTACGTAGTTAAATTTTACAAGCGAACAAAACTTTCCCCTATGTGTAGGGGACAAAGGAATTTTATTTCAATATTTTTAAAGTGCATTGCAAAGCTGTGCCGTCGTGTGGTTTCTCGACGACTTGGAAACGATCAAACTTTATTCGAATTTTACCAGTTTGTCAAATAATTTGATATCTATACTAATATTATAAAGCGGAAGAGCTTGTTTGTTTGGTTAAACGCGCTAATCTCAGGAACTACTTTGTTTCGAAAAATTCTTACGGTGTTTTTTATCGAGGAAGGCTAGTTTTAAATATATATATTATAATTATAGTTTTGTTGTTGAGAAACGCTTCAAGCGTTTGTCAAATTTTGCTTCATACAAAAGTCAAATTTGAAAAGGATTTGTCAAATTTGCCGGTGTGCGGAAAAACTCAATCGAGTTTATGTCACACCGTTAATAAAAATGTTAAAAAATGTATATTTATATTTAAATAAATAAATAAAATAATCGAATTTGATCGTTTATATGCCCTTTACCTAATTTCCTATCAAATATAAATAAATATTAAACAAATTTTATACATATGTGTATTTTATTACTGGCTTAATACATAAATAAATAATTACTTTGACTTTCAAATAACCTTGTTTTTTTACCGAAATAAACAATTATCTAACTACATAAGAATAATGTAAACATATTTGTTAACATAATAATTCACATTGAATATGCATTTATTCATCAACATAGCATATTATAGTTATTAAAATAATGTGCGGAACGATGTACCTACCCATTTTGTGATAAATACTATATTATATTTACATCTTAGAATAAACAATATAAGCTTGTAAAAAAACGATTTTATTAAGCCAAGTAAAATAAATTACCCGTGTCCGTTAACAGTCGAACTGCTCAGTTAAATAGTCCGTGCAGTGATCGTCAGTTTTTAACCGACTTCCAAAAAGGAGGAGGTTCTACGTTCGGCTGTATGTATGTTTTTTTTTTTTTTTTTATGTATGTCCAGCGATAATTTCGTCAATTATGGACCGATTTTAAAAATTCTTTTTTTGTTTTGAAGGGTTTACTTCCAGGGTGGTCCCATTTTTTTCATGTTAGGATCTGATGATGGCATCCTGGAGAAATTGAGGGGAACTTTCGAAAGTTGTAGAGACGGCTAGTGCGTTTGTTAGTGTTTCCATAAGATATTTTAAACCACTACAATTTTATGAAGGTTTGGAGTTGGTCTGATGATGGAGCCGAAACACAGATGATGGAACTCGTCAACGATTTACAGCAGTCACCTTTTGTTTGGGCTTGATTAATTTGTATTGATGAGTACTTTCCACCTATATGGGTTGTGACTGTATTAAGGGTCTGGTGATGAAGACGAGGGACAGTGAAGAGAACTCCTCGACGGTTCACAGTAGCTACCTCGTGTTTGGACTTGATAAATTTGTATTGATGAGAACTTTCCACCTAGATGGATTGTGACTGTATTAAGGGTCTGGTGATGAAGACGAGGGACAGTGAAGAGAACTCCTCGACGGTTCACAGTAGCTACCTTGTGTTTGGACTTGATAAATTTGTGTTGATGAGAACTTTCCACCTAGATGGATTGTGACTATATTAAGGGTCTGATGATGAAGACGAGGGACAGTGAAGAGAACTCCTCGACGGTTCACAGTAGCTACTTTGTGTTTGGACTTGATAAATTTGTATTGATAAGAACTTTCCACCTAGATGGATTGTGACTGTATTAAGGGTCTGGTGATGAAGACTAAGCACAGTGAAGAGAACTCCTCGACGGCTCACAGTAGCTACCTTGTGTTTGGACTTGATAATTTTGTATTGATAAGAACTTTCCACTTAGATAGGTTGTGACTGTACACACGCAGTAGGTGTGCTAACACTAAAAATAAAAAAATAAAAATTTTAATAAAAAAAATTCAACCGACTTCCAAGTCAAAAAATAACTTTAACTAAAAAGCAAAAAATAACATCCTACCTATGTGCTACCTTCTGATCAGTTTGAAGGCGATGCCAAGCCAGTGTCGTGTTTTAATTAAAGCTGTTTCTAAAAGAACCACATAAATTTTGTAGTTAAAACGTGTTTAATTAAAACATCACTGGCTTGGCACCGCCTTCAAACTGATCAGAAGGTAGCACATAGGTAGGATGTTATTTTTTGCTTTTTAGTTAAAGTTATTTTTTGACTTGGAAGTCGGTTGAATTTTTTTTATTAAAATTTTTTAACTAATTAAAACTACAGTTTTTTCTAATGATTTTGATATAAAAATTTCGTTTCATTATAACTTTACAGTTAAAACTGAAGGTCTGTAGCCCGCAATACACCAGCAGATGCGTCGCGATTTCACCCTCGTTCTCGTGGGAGTAATAGGATAAAATACAGCCTATGTAACTCGCTGTTAATGTAACTTTACAGAATTTTTAAAATCCGTTGTTCAGGCGTGATAGTGTACCTATGTTTGTTAAAAATAAATAAACACATTCGCATTTATAATATTCGTCATGGTAAAGAAATACTTAAACAAATATAATCCAATAAAAACACACGCTTCTGTATTAGGTAAAGGTATCATTGTAAAGTTGAATTCAAAAGGAACTTTAAATCGCTGTTGACAAACGAGTGGCGTAAAATTCAAAAAGAGCTAGCGTGAGAGTAATAAAAACGGAAGAAAGCGGTTTAAACTTTTCCCAGGTAAGTATTTATGTCACGGCGTGCTAACATTAAGCCCCGGGGAATACTAGAAGGGGATGGGTCACAGCCCGCAGGGGTGTCTCGGGGACTCTCGGTCGCTGCGAAGCGTGGCTCGTCTTCTAAAGCGACAGATATTGATTTCGTACAAGCATACACTAAAACATGAGCCCAGTGTGCGGTTGTTATGCGTCTTACTACCGCAGCTTTCACAGGTATTAACAGAGAACGTTGCTAGCTTTCGCCTGGGGCATCTCTGGCGGGAATCGCTTTAACGGCTCGAGTGCAACGCTCCGCGATAACGTTAGATATTCCCGCTCGCTAAAAGCGCTGCAAATGCTTAAAAAAGGAGTGGTTTTAAAGCGACGCTAACAGATTTTTAGCGCCTCACTACTTTTACAAATTCAACGTAGCGTTTTAAAAACTCCTCAGCGCTTACAAAAGCTATTATGAAGGTAAAGCATAGAGGGAAAAAAGCGCAATTTCATTTAAAAAATCTACCGATGCCATATTGTAGTATCTAAAAAGCTTGTCAACTGGAAGGTAATTTTTTTTGGGGCCGCTACTTTCTCGTGCCAAATTGAATCTGTTTCGCGCGCTTATCAGATTTGGATCTTGTCAAACTTTTTAAAAGATATTGCTTTTTTTCTCCTACTCGTAATAGCCTTATTTGTTGTTCTTTTGTTTTTGAAAAAATACTTCAATAAAGCCGGTAATGTTTCTGGACTCAGTTCTAAATTGTATTGTGTAAACAAAGTACTGTAGGAAAAGATATTATAGTCTACATAATTTAAGCCACGTATTAAGGCTATTTGTGGTTTTGATATGTTTTAGGGAAAAACCAATTAATAGTAATATGAATTAAGGAAATTTGTATTTTGGATAAAATTATATTTTTAATACATAAAGCGAAACCGTTTAGTGTTTACACTTACTCCTTAGGTACATTTGCCTTTGAATTTTCACTGTACAGATGTTTTTAATTACAGAGTTCCATTATGTACTTAAATATTTTCGAGAACTTGATGGGAAGTTTTCTTTTGTGTTTAACCAAGTGCTTAAGGTAGATTTTAAAGTTTTGCGATTCGTCGTTGTAGTACTTTTGTAATTATTTGAAATTCTGCTTGCGGTGACAACTTTACGCACTTTTAACTGTCATTCAAGGAAGTCTTACTTGTTGGTTTGTGCGTTTGATGTTTAGAACAATGTTTTTTGTTGACGTGCTATTTTAAACATGATATTTTTATTCGAAATACAATAAATGTTTTTAGAAGGATCCAGTTTTCGTAAAAGTAATAGGTTTGGAAATATAGGACCAATCTAATTTAATCGCAACAAGTACAGTAAAGTAAGTCGGTTTGTGGGCTTAGGTTATAGGGGACTAAGGGGGTAATCACTGGATCTACTGAAGCAAGCAAGCAAAGCAGGATTTTGAAAATTCTTTTACCAATAGAAAGCCAAGTTATTTGTAAGTGTCGTATATGTATAGTATTATTAATGGTGTAGGTATTAATGTTTTATGGACATTTCATTTACCTATTTTGTTAAATTGTTAAACTTATATTATTATTAAGTATATTAAGTATTGGTTAATGTTTTGTATTTTAATTAGTAATTATTTCTTTTCTCTTTTCTTTTTTTGATTTTTTTTCTTTTGTGATATTTTATTGTAGTTTTTAATTTTATGTGTCTCATTAATTGACAATCTAATTTTATTTTATGTCAATTTAGTAATTTCCTTTCAGTATGTAACAGAGTTAATAATAAAATACAATTTATTATTATTTACGTTAACATTCGGAGTCAATAATCAGCTTTCGCATCGTCAAAAAATTAGTAAGTAGTATTTATGTATCTATTATTATAGTGTATATTTATAGCCTGGTCAGACGAATTTGGCAAGTGAAACGTATTTCCGGATATAGTTTAAGTAAATAAATAAATAAATAATATATGCTATATTTTATTCACATGGGAACATGTCCAGTGAAACCGCAGAGCGTACCACGTTTACATTCAACGCTTTATTTTTCATATATAATTTACCCATTTACTCTAAACTTTTATCTTCGGATGCAGCGACTAATATACTAATGACCAAACTTCACTTCAGAAACTTACCATCTAATAGGAAAAATTAAAAAAAAAAAAACAGTATCATGCTGTGATCAAAGATGGCTGAATGATGACAGTTTGTTTATTTTACGGGCTATCGTAATATGGATGTGAACTGGACACGACTGCGAGGCTTATCGTGGGAAAACAATAATTAGTCTCGTAGCTCAGCTTGCTCCTGTGTAATACCGCATAACTGGCGTCGGATGACACGGTCATGCTAGTATAAATTTAATCTTCATTTAACCGCTTTCCGGGACTTAGAACACCGTAACTATAGACAATGACACGTAGAGAGAGCTTGATAGATAGACGACAATGACCTTCGTGATTTTATAAAAAGATGTAATTTCCTACTCAATATTATAAACGCGAAAGTTTGTATGGATGTTTGTTACTCTTTAGCGCCGCTACTACTGAAACGATTTGGCTAAAATTTGGAATGGAAATAGATTTTACTCTGGATTAACACATAGGCTACTTTTTATCCCGAAAAAATCCATGGTTTCCCGAGATTTGCGTAAACTGATGATTTTGATTATATGAATGTTTGTTACTCTTTCACGCCTTGACTACTGAATCAAATTAGCTGAATTTTGGTATTGAGATATTTTATAACCTGGATTAACACATAGGCTACTTTTTATCCCGGAAAAATCCATGGTTCCCGAGGGATTTGTGAAAAACTAAATTACACTCTGACGAAGTCGCGGGCGTCCGCTAGTAATTCTATATATTTTTTTAGCCGTGATATGACCTCTGCTTCCGATTCCGGAGGGTGTGGGTTCGAATCCGGTCCAGGGCATGCACCTCCAACTTTTCAGTTGTGTGCATTTTAACAAATTAAATATCACGCGTATCAAACGGTGAAGAAAACCTGCATAGCAGAGAATTTTCTTAATTCTCTGCGTGTGTGATGTCTGCCAATCCACATTGGGCCAGCGTGGTGGAATGTTGGCCACTCATCTCATGAAAGGACACTCGAGCTCAGCAGTGAGCCGAATATTGGTTGATAATGATGATGATGATGAACTCCTTGTTCTTGATCTCACCTGATGTTAAATGACGATGCAGTCTAAGATAAAAGCGGGATAATTTGTAAGAGATGCCTACATATTTTTAGTGTCAACTACCCATACCTCTGACGCTTTTACACAGAAGTACCATCGTACCGGAAAGCTAAATCGCTTGGAGGTACGTCTCTGTCGGTAAGGTGGTGTAACTAGTACCATGACTAGATTATACCTGAGACTATTTGGAAAATTCAAAATCCTAAACAGACCCGAGCTGGGCATCGAACCCAGGACCTCTGAGAGAACCAAAGCACTACCAACTGCGCCAGAGCGGTCGTCAAAAATATTACATTATTGTGACAAAGAATGTTGGAGACATTACAGTAAATGCCTAAGGCCGGATTCGCACTACGCCGAACCGGTAAATTTGCCGGATACCGGATACCGGACACCGGATAGGGGTGTTCACATTACACCCGATCCTACAAGAAATTTGGACAGCCAAGTACTCGCCTCAGTTGAATTTAACCCTGTGCGGGATAATGTCAATAGCTTTTTTTTATTCTATGACTACAATCTCACGTAAGTAAGTGATGATTCAATCTAAGATGGAAGCGGGCTAACTTGATGAAATCCACACCACTTTTGGTTTCTACACGACATAGTACCGGAACGCTTGGCGGTACGTCTTTGCCGGTAGGGTGGTAGCTAGCCACGGCCGAAGCCTCCCACCAGCCAGACCTGGACCAATTAAGAAAATCTCAATCGGCCCAGCCGGGGATCGAACCCAGGACCTCCGTCTTGTAAATCCACCGCGCATACCACTGCGCCACGGAGGCCGTCATATAAATTGTACAACCACTAAAGCCCTTCCGGCAGTTTTACCGGACCGGCGTAGTGGGAACTCAGCCTAAGGCTGACATAGTCGTCTATAATGTCAGCCACTGACGATCAAGTAATCTCACATGCCTGCAGCGCTAACGGCACAGCCGATAATATTGATCGTGTGTTGGGCTTACTTGATTGTCAGTAGCTGACATTATAGACGACAATGTCAGCCAACCCTATTTTTAAGAGTACCTACTTCGTACGTGCTTATGTAAAAACCAAACTAACATTATTACATTTGAAAGTACGTCTGTCTGTCGCCTTTACACGGCAAACCGCTGAACCGATTTTGATGAATCTTAGTGTTGAGATAAAATCAACCTTTGAGTAGAACATACTACGTATGTACCTACCTACCTACTTTTTATCACGAAAAAGTTGGTTGGTTGGTTGGTCATGGTTCTCGCGTGATTTGTGAAAAAAAAACAAATGAACGGAATAAGTCGAAAATTGAATAGTATGTGTACATTTTGGTTAATTAATAATTTTGCATCGTTTCGGAGTCATTATTTTAATTTGTTATTTAAGCAACATAGGTAAATAGGAACATGCCAACGTTTGTTATCAGCTATACGATGTTAATAATTAGATTATCCAAAATATTATTACATTCATTACTACCTGTAATCTTTGCGATAAAGTGTAGAAACATGCATTTATCATAAATATATCAGTTAGATACGAAACGAATTATATAACAGTTGAAAAAAAATCAATGCATTCGCAAAACATAATTGTATAGGTAAGGACGAGATAATCACAGAAAAAAAATAAAGCCCTCGAGAGATAGTAGGTAAGTACATACGGCAATTCGTCCCGTATTTTAAAGTTTCGCTTCATTGGTATTATTAGGAAGAGAAACGCTTATTTATTAACCATATGTCGGTAAGTTGGCGTAATTTCAACAAAAACCTGTTTTCCGTAGAAAATTAGCTTACCAACCCATTGTGAGCTGAAATTGCATAAATGTTGCACACGCCGCATGTGGTGAATTAAATAGGAGCAAAGGAACCTGTTTAGGTCTATAATATTAATCGTGTAGGTACCAACGAAGCACAAATGGCACGTAATTTAGAACGATAGCGCGAAATGTTGTTTTATTGCCCACTACGGTGTGCAATACACAACATATTGTCGTTTCGAGGACGGCTTAAATGAGCACAAACGAGCGAAAGCCACTTAGACCAAATTTACACTTAGTGGGAGACCGCGGGTGCACTCCGCGCGGAGAGCGGGGAGGCCTCGGCCTGCGCTGTCAGCTGCTATGCGCTTACATTACACTATAGACACCATAGATGCAAATAAAACCTTAAACAACACACGCTATTGCCAATAAACTAATAAGGATTTCAGCATTCCTAATTTAAATTTCAAATATCAGTACGAAGGGTTCATTCAATAGGTCAATGCACTTCCGAGACGACGTCTGAAACGATTACATAGCTGTTTTTTTGTTATAATTGGAATGTCCGTTTTAATTCCAGCTATTTTAATTTTGAATATTGCACAAAACATCAAAATTTGGTTAATGTTTACGTGTGTTATAATTTTCTTTTTGTTTACCAAGAAAAGTGTGATTGTGAACCAACCTAATTGGCAATCAATTATACTGAATCGTCATTGACGTTCTGTGATAAGCATAACGTTAATGTCAAAAGTAAACAATTAGTAGGAATACATTATGTAAATATCAACAGTGCTCTTTAGTTCAGGTAAACTACATAATTATTGCATAGTGAAAATGTAAAATCTATTGTTATTGGTCCGTACGCGTAGGGAGTTAGTAACGCAGCGGTAAAGACTAACCTCGAGGTCCTCGTAGGTGCGAAATGCCATTATGGCGAAACCATCGATGATGTCTTCCTCTCCGAGGGGCTCCCTCGACTTCTTCCTCCTGGCCGGAGGACGAGGCGGCTTTTCTCTGGCCGGAGACTCGTCCTCGCCGCTGTCCCCATCCTTAACTTTACTCTCTCGCTGTGCTTGCATGCGCTGGGCCCGCTCCCTTCGCCTGTTTCTCTGATTCCGCTGCTTCACTTCGTTTTCCATCGTTCGCACATTATTCGAAACACCCGACCACCGTGCTTCACTACACTAAAGTCCGCACTACACTTTTATCACACATGGTTAACCTTTGTTTCTATGCCGAGGAAATCGACAAAATACAAATCTTGCACACAGAAAAAGACACTGGCCGTTTCCAATGGCGGACCGTACACCGTTGCCGCATTGCAAGTAAAATGGCCGCGTAGCACTCGACGGGCTGTCTTCTTTCACTTTTACGTAAACGGAGGCATTATTACACTTAAACTAAGATATGCTACAATATATTTTAACAAGAACTAAGATAATTAAACGATAAATTAGTTTTATACATTATTCTCTGTGTTCAGAATCAGTCAATAGTCAATACAATGAAAGGTGTTGCACGACGCCAACGCTGCGGTGCGGTCGCGATGGTGAACTAAAGCAGTGCTGCCAACGTAAAAGCAGATACACTCTGCGATATTGGGCGTCATTGGCAATGTGGCGCTCGGGTTTACTCTTCACACGCCTATAGCTCGGTCCCTCTCTTATCCATAAAAATAAGATTGCATTGCTGACCTATTTATTGCGAAGTAGTAAGTAAAAATACCCTTATACATTTATTAGTTATGAATTTATTGTTATAAAAAAAATCTAAATGTAAAGCTCTTTTACTAATAAAACCAATTTTTTTTTTATTTCATTAATTATTTATGTTATTAATTTACATTGCTTCGAATAGACACACATCTTTGTTTATGTCACTAGTTGCGTAAAAAGTCGGATAGAGTGCGCTAGTAGAAAAAACGATTCAATTCGACAACTTATAGGATGAAGTTAGCTGTGAGTGAGGTTCGAGGTTAACTTTTACGGTCGCGTTCAAAATATGTTTTTATTAGATGCGATCACGTTACTTAGACCTTGTTTGTTTTGTTTGCAGTTTAATAAAATTTTAAGGAAATGGAGTAGTTTCTGGATTATTATTATTAATTTTTTAATTTACAATTTGCGCTTAAAAAGGATAGATGGGTTATTATTTCCTTTTTTTAATGTTTTATGTAAATTGGATATCAAGACGTAGGAAATGTATGTTCTTGTTAGGTTGGTTTTCTGATATTATTTTGAAATCATTAACCTTTTGGAGTGGGGAATAATAATGGGGACGCAATCATTTATAATGTATAGATAGGTAATATTATCATAATTATGTAAAAAAAACAATCAATTTATTTATACAATATTCAATATAAACGTGGAAAAAGATACATTTTTTATGTAGTTTTTTTTAATAGCGATTAGAAATAGGTATGTAATTGCAAATTAATTGTAGATTTTATCTCTAATATATAAAATTCTCGTGTCGCGGTGTTCGAACTTGAACTCCTCCGAAACGGCTCGACCGATTTTGATGAAATTTTTTGTGCATATTCAATAGGTCTGAGAATCGGCCAACATCTAGTTTTCAAACCCCTAAATCCTAGGATAGGGTAGTGGTAGGGTAGGGGTATGGTATAGGGATAGGGTAGGGGTAGGGTAGCGGTAGGGTAGGGGTAGGGTAGGGGTAGGGTAGGGGTAGGGTAGGGGTAGGGTAGGGGTAGGGTAGGGGTAGGGTAGGGGTAGGGTAGGGGTAGGGTAGGTTTATGGTGTAGGGATAGGGTAGGGGTAGGGTAGTGGTAGGGTAGTTGTAGGGTAGGGTAGGGGTAGAGTAGAGGTAGGGTAGGGGTAGGGTAGGGGTAGGGGTAGGAGTATGGTAGTGTAAGGTAGGGATAGGGAAGAAGTGCAAATAAATAAATTAATAAGTCAAAGCGAAGCTTGAGCGAGTCCGCTAGTTTATTTATATTACTTTCATTAAGACCTGCGTTTCGAAGACTTTTAATGTTTGAACATGCATAACTTTTTACTGAGTTGTACGATTTTAATAATGGTTTTTTATTAAAAAATTATACCTTCCCCAATAAATGATGGTCCCGTATAAATTTGGAAAAACAATTTCAACCTTATAGGCACGAAACCGGGGATGATTGCTAAATTTTTACCTAATTCCGAATTTGAATAAGTTTTTCAGTGATTTTATAGGCACGTAACATATTATAGTCACAGAATAAACAATGATCCAGAATGAGTATTTACAAACAATGTGGTGTGGACGGTAAAACCCATAAAAAATCAAACGTCCTCGAAATACGCCTAAATTAACTTTTTTCATAATTTGTATTTCAGAATTTAACACTAACGACAATTACGTAAATTAATAGAATAAAAAAATAATACAATAAAAAAAAATACTAAACCTTATTTATTAGTTTTTGTAAACAGTTTTAAAAATATAATTATAAAAACATAAGACACCATTTTTTTTGAATAATATTAAAATTACTGATGCGATGCGCTTTGTGTCGTATGTTGAACTGACCCAAGAATATATTCGTTTTCATATTTTGTATTTGGAGCGGCTACGACACCGTCGTGTTCCGTGCGCTCTATCTGTTTAATCTGTTTTATCTGTATACGATAATAAATATCGTTATTCCAAAGTAGTGGCCTTTTATATGGCTCTATTTCATAATTTATTTTAAAATTATAATATATGCACCAACCTAGTTAGATTTTTATTTTTTGTAATCATTTTTGTTATTGCGGGTTATTATATACCTACAAGGAGGTTTCAGCCCCTATTTGTTAAAACTGTATATTTCTAAGAAATAAACGATTATTATTATTATAAACGATTATTATTGCGAAAAAATATAGTTTTTAATACTATCCGAGCCCTGGTAATAGTATCGGTTAATATCAATGATTATTTTATACTAAGTATAGATATGTAACGTGCGTTCAAAATCACCGCAAAAAGTGATCCGAATTTTAGCGACTCCGCTGAGCGCACACATGCACGTTTTTGTATTTACTTACATTATGTATGTAGATTTTACACTTCCTAGTTATTACACACAGTCACACAACTCGACATTGTAGACAATCGTATTAGGTATGTGTTTATATAACTTTTGTTGTTTAATAAAGCGATTAAATGAAATTAAGACCTATTATGCACATTGATCCGCCTCAGTTTTGATGCGCTGGTGCCCTGTCTCTAGTGTAAAATATCATTGGTTTTCATGGTAAACCAGTTATACGAAATACTATAAAATTTCACACAGCCAATAATTAATAACTCTTCTCTCTTTTTAATTTGTGATAGATGTTGTTAATTAAGAGGTTTTAAGGAAACTATAAATTTTTTACTCAATATTATGCCTGCATTTATTAGAGTTTATACATAAAACACAGATTAAGAATAATAGGCAGATGGAGCGCACGGAACACGACGGTGTCGTAGCCGTTCTAAATACAGAATTCAAAACCGAATACATTCTCGAGTCACTACGACACGAAGCCTCACATCAATAACTTTCAATATTATCCAAGAAAAATGGCGTCTTATGTTTTTAAATATTTTAATAACTGTTTACAAAACTAAATAAATAAGATGGAGTATCTTTTTATTGGTAATTATTGATTATTATTATTAATTTACGTAATTTTTGTTAGTGTTAAATTTTGAAATACTAATTATGAAAAAAGTTTGTATATGCCAATGATGTCAAATACTGTTAGATGTGTTACTAGGTCATGAAAAATGAGGCGTTCAAAAGAGGAAATTTCCTCATCTTGATGTTAGTTGTGGTCAACAACGAACGTTATTTTAACAGATAATACCTAAATATTGTCTTCAATGTCGAGTTGTGTGTTCAGGAAGTGTAAAACTGTTTATAGGTACATAAATAAATAATGGAATTAAATACAAACTTGTGCATGTGTGCGCTCAGTTTTGTAGCCTATTTAATATTCGGAACACTTTTGGCGGTGATTTTGTAAGGACGTAACCGATCTATATAGTATACGATTATCATTGGTATATGCGGATGTCAAGAAGACGCGTGACGTTTATTTTTTTTATGGGTTTCACCGCCTTCACCACACTGCTTGTAAACACTCACTCTGTATGATCTTTACATTCTTTACTCTGGTTATAAAAACCCAAGATAAAAACTGGTGAATAATGCCTCAAGGCTCAAGGCATTAAGTTTCGCCTTTATGCTTTCTCATATTTGTGAAATAAAATTTAAACATACGAACAATAACAAACACTGAAATTGTGATTTTAAAATATTGGTTGTGGGTACGACTTATTACAATACCAGCACTTAAGCTACGCTTAAACGGATTCCATGTAATATTATTTTCGCGTATAGGCAATTAATTAATTAATTGAATGTAGTGCACGCCACAGAATAACCTTTTTTATTGTTTAAAATCCACATCATAGCTAGTAATTTCGGAGGTTAGCCCAAAAAAATAATTATGACCTAAATCCTAGACTAATAAAACCTTATAGACCCGTAACACCTAACAACTTTTCACTCCAAACGTAAGCTTTTGTGGCTATGTGAGCGTAAGAGCTAAGCTAATTACTCTCGCTGACACACACAAGCGTACTTATCGTGGCGTAGCGTTGCGTCAAAGGCTCCCATTTCGGGGCACATAAAGCTACTTACAAAACCAGCGACTACACACTATCTATCTGTTATAAATCTATGGTATAAACGAAATATAACGGTATACCTACAAAATCTTACTAAATTTTCTTATTGTTTATTCAATATTCAACGTTAAGGCAAATACATATTGACAGTCATGTACGTTGTTTTAAACGTTAATGACTGAATTATGAATAATTTATGACGTCAAAATAATGTTTAGTGGTGTGTGAGAGACTCGAGAAGTCGTCCTACGCACAAGTTTACCTCAGTCGTGTACGTGTTATCAAGTGGTTAACTCGTTTTGATTATTTTAATAACTAATTAGTATAATTTAGCTAAAATTTGCTAAAATAATAACAAAGATAACACTTTGTAAGTATTTTATCGTCGTGAGAAGAAGATATTTTTAATTCAGTTATTAATATTATAATACATAGGTAGGTGCAAGATCGTTAAATTTGAATTAACGGCGTAGAAACAGGTTATTAGTCTAAAATTAAATAATATTTTTTTTATAAATAATAAAAAACCGAGTGCGTGACGGGCCACGAGCAGTGTAGAGTTCCGTATATTAAATTAGTATGTATATATTTATAATGCAAAAAAAACTAAAAAATGGTGCTGGTGGTAACACATAGGTACAATATTTTTTAACATCAATCCAACTATACATCTCAATAAAAAAAATAAAAAAAATAAAAATTTATTTATTAATCACACAGTAACAAATTTCTAATACAATAAAAGAGTAGATCCCTGGTTCCCAAACTAGCTGTAACTGTATCTTGGGAGCCAGTGGATTCCCATTAGTGTTACTTTTTGATAATCTGTTCCTTAATTAAGATAATCTGTAGTAGGCAAAACAAGAAAAGTGTATTCGTAAAACAAGATCAAACACAAATAAATAAATTTTTGTGTGGTTGTGTGTTTGTGTGTGTGTGTGTGTTTGTGTGGGTGCGTGTGTGTGTGTGTGTAGGTGTGTATGCGAGTGTGTGTTTAATTAAGTATGAACGCGCTTGCTAAGAAAAGTATCCTCATGTGTTCGAGTTTAAAGAATATGTTGAACGATTAGATTTTCGACATAGTTGTAATCGCAATCAATTAACCAGTTAAATATGTACGTCTTAAAAGCATGATTACCTAATTTTCTGATATTGAGTTTATTTTTTTGTAATAAGTTATAAATACGTGGAGCAATATATAGGTAATATGGGATAAACCTACGCGTTTTTGATTTTATTTCTTTGACTGAAGGGAAGAAACTCAATTTAAAAAAAAATCTTATTACTATACTCAGAAGCACAATTAATCGCCCACTTTAATATAATCATGTCATATTAAAGAGGGCGGATAATTGTGCCTCTGAGTATATTTTATCGACGTGATTATTTAAATACTTATATACCCATGCCAAACTTCAGCTTTCTAGTTGTAACAGATGCTGAATTATCGTGCTTTAATTTTTCACAAACGAATCCCTGAATCTAAGAATACCTAGTATTTAACAGACCCCATTTTTTTAAAATTTTCAAGACTTATTTACATTTACCTCACACTACGAGTGTGAGTTAAAGGATTAAATAAATCATTTTATTTTATTGTAATTAAATATTATACGTATTAGGGTAAGTTCTTTCTCAATAAAAAAAAAGAAAAAAAAAAGAATATTTGCATACCTGTTAATTGTGAGACATTGTTACTTATTACATGAACATCTTTGTATTTAAAATTTACTGTTTCTTGCAAAAAAGTGATTCTGATTCGGATTCATTCCCACTTTACATGTAGGGGACGGAGGGAGATACTAATATAGATTTTACGACTTCGTCAAATTTTTTTAATATTCGCACTCATGCTAAATTATAGCTTTCTAATAGTAGGTAGTATTAGTTCTTGAGCTAAACCGCAGACGGACAGACAGATGGACATGGCGAAACTATAAGGGTTCTTTGTCGACTGCGGAACTCTAAAAAGATAAGGATAGGGTTAGGTAATTTAAATTATGAATTATGCTATTCATCATTTAAGTTTTTGCTACTTAATTTTATCATTCGAATCAAGCGATTTTTAACCGACTTTAAAAAGGAGGAGGTTTATTCAATTCTATTCGGTCGGTATATTTTTTTTTTTAAGAGGCAAATATCGGTAATCTGTGTTTATCTAATCCATGAACTTTTTCTTAAGCAATTTTTAATGGGCCCTCAAAGAAGCTTGCCAGTCGACAATAATATACCTACGTATTACGTATGGGTTACGTTTACGTTTAGGTACGTTACGTAATGAAGGCCAACTTACATTAAACTATTTTAAGATAAGATAACAGTAACATTTAATTATCTAGCTAGTTATTCCAAGTTCTAAGTTACTCGTAGTAGGTATTTATCATGAAAACTATAAAATTGTAAAAGAGGTAAATCAGGCTTAGTTTAGTGGTTTTTTGTTTTGTAATTTTTTTCAACGAAAATAATCACAATGACTGAGTTTTACTGATCGTAGTTTTGCGGGGTTTTATTGTTTAGTAATTAGATTATTTTAGCGATTGCGTTTTGACGTGGGCCACGAAACTATCATTGCGATTGTGATTTTATTCGCTACAATTAGAATTTATAGGCGTCAAAAATAAAGCTTTAATAAATTCAGTGATTGCATGAATGTCACTTAATCGCTTCAATTTCGATCAATTCAATACCATCTAAAGATAATGACAACGTGTGATCATCATTTTGACAACGTGTGATTCCGCTATTTTATACTCGTTGATTTAATATGCTCTTAAAACAAGATTCATTAGAATTTGAACTTTATTTCTATGGGATGCCAAAAACAAAATGTCACTAACAACGTAGTTGCCATGGAAATGAGCGATGTCACATCGCTTACCTTTACAGAATGCTGGGGCTGAAGTTAGTCATTGTTCTGATGTTTTTAATAAGGCCTAATAAGACCCTGAAGTAAGGATTTGTTCACAAGTAAAAAATTATGTCACTAAAAACTCAGCTGCTTAAAACGTGTTTTTTAGCCTTTTTACATGTAACATGACCTGTTGTCTGATTTTCGATTTAATCCTATTTTGAGTAGCGATTCACTATTACCAATAGTAAAGGATTAAGATAAAAACACATAGGTACATACTTAAATTTATTTTTCACTACTCTTGCTCAAAAACACTGTCATATTACCACTCCGCAGCGGGGCTAAACAAGCATATTAGCCTCTAGGGGCTAAAGTTATTTTGTTTTTTTAATTCTTGTCTGTTACGAGTACTAGCCAAGTACTAGCCTACTATAAAACGGAGGAGGTTTTATTCGAAAATAGAATCATTATAGGTAAGGCCCTGATTGTTTTGAAAAATAAATAAAAAACTTTAAATTGGAATGAAATGCAGCGTTCTTGTCTGTGGAATGCGTTTACTTTTTTATTTAATTTTTATTGAGTTGCGAATAGAGCGAGATTTGAAGACATGGGACATCCTTTACTGTGTAATACCTTTGCCTTTTCTCATGTGAAAAAAATAAAATTAAAAAGCGAGAATTTAAAAAACAATTGGCGTGAATAATACACACTTGATTTTTTTCCGAAATTCATTGTAAATTTGTGACCGTAACTTACATATTTTTCAACAATAATTGTTATTGTTGTCTTCGTCTAGTGAGAATGGTGATCCTAATTTGGAGATGGATGAAATTTTCAATCTGTTACCATCAAAGTCGAGACGCATTTACTTAAATACTTACCTACGATACCTACGAAAAATTTAATAAGTGAAGAAAACAACAACGAATGGATTCATTTACGAAAGGAGTTTTTTAAACTATTATCTCCCACGTTTACCTCATATATTCATTATTCATCTTCAAAGTAGTCGGAAATTATGTTACCGGGTAAAAGCATCTCCCTTAATATCCAAAATTGTAGACTTTGTACATTTAATTTTCAATTAAAATAAATCATTGAATATTGTACTAAACTATTTTATTTTCTCGCAATCGTAGTGAAAAGCAGAGTGTAACACGTGGGGCTAAACCCATTATAAACTCGGTTTCTATTTAGGCGGCCCTCGCCTTCGTCTCGGGCTCTAAAAATACCTCGTATATAATGGGTCTTTTTAGCCCCTTGTATATCTACTATTATGAGTATTATTGACTTGTTTTTTTTTATATTATAGCAAATATACATTAATTTGATGTAACTACATAAAGTAAGCGTATATATTTATTGAAGTCCATATAAAGGACTGCACATGGCCGGGATGATGATATAATAATAATAATCTTAGTAGTCGAAATATTTCTCAAGCGGGGCGATACATCTTGGCCTAGACCTAGGGTGTAGCCGAATGATCAAGCGGAGCGCTTGTTTTGTGGCCCAGCGCGTGTATAAATTCTCCGTTACGCTTGACCGGAGAGCTTGCTTTGTTTTTATAATTTTTTTTTTAATTTTTGTACAGAATTAATACCGCGTATACACGAAGGGGTGGTGAAACGGAGTAGATTGGTTTGAGCTTTTACGCTGTTTTTTTTTCTTTTATGCCAGCGTTCAAACATACGACTCCCCTATTGCATAGACGAATTGATTTGCAGGGGTTCGCGTGAACTGGTTTTTAAAACACGGATTATATTGATACGGATATTCATTGGTTTGAGAAATAGAAAGAAATCGCTAGGTTTGTGAAGTTGAGCCTATTATTGAAATAGCAAATTTATTTGTGATATATTATTCAGCAAATTCAAACTAAAAAATAATACATAATCTAACCTATCCATTGCACGCCTAAACCAATTTTGATGCAGTCTTATTTTTCTGTTTTAGGCTAATCCTTTTTCATGTGATTTTCAAATGATTACAGATTAAGCTTGACTTAAACATATTTTAGCTTTATTTCGTCATAACGGTAGGGAAATAAATATACTGTCTAGGTTTATTTAAAAAAATATTTTTTTCAAAAGAATACATAGGTCATATAATATATTACGTTTATTGTTTATACCTCATAGTAGGTTTGCCGCGTGGTATTAAGATATGGTGTCTATTAGTGCAAAATCATGTCGAATTTCGCTGTAATATTTGACCCCAAAAATAAACTCAACTGATATGATAAGTGTTGTAAGTACTGTTATTTATTGTTGACTAGATGACTGCTGCCCAAATATCGTCATGTAAAGTTTATAGTACTCGTAGTGGTTAGTAAGCAGGTTTTAAGTTACAGAAATTTTGTTGCCACGGTAGATACGTATACCGGTCTGGTACCCGGATGCGATTTAGAAAAGTGGACTGTTCCAAAAAGTACTCATAAGTTAGTAATTTTAAAAACTAGATAGTTTATCAAATCATAAATCATAAATCATTTATTGCCAGAATGTGGTCATATACAGATATTGTATTATATATTACAATATCTGTATAATATATATATATATATATTATATATGCCGGCGTGCAAGCCGAGTACATTATTATAATTTTTATTGACTAATATTAGAACTGTCAATCATTTATAATGTCATTTCATAAATTAAAGTCATATAACAAACATAATAAAATAAAATTAAACGAAAGTAATATTGTCAAAACATTAAGTATACATTTACATGTTATTAATATAAAATAATTTGTCATTAAGGAACTCTGCTACTGTGTAATATCCTTTATTTAAGAGTATTTTAACCATTCTTCCTTTGAATTGCATAGCATCTAACCTTTTCAAACTCTCTGGAATATGGTTGTATATCCGTATGGCCATACAATATGTGTTATTTTGTATCTGTTAGAACGTGCCATAATGTCTTCCATATTAAAGAAATTATTTCTATGTTTATGGACAAAGACAGAGAGCTCCAGAATATAAAGGCATGGCAAAGGAAGAATCTTCTCACTTTTAAACAATGGTTTACATGACTGTAGAGGATTTATTTATGCTTCTAATTCAGATCTAATAGATGTACATATTATCATACTAAAAATGGTATCATACATACATAAGTCATGATAAACATAACTCAAGTTGTATGTAGATTACAAACTGTCTCAGGTTAATATGTATTGTAGGTCATTACTACCATCAATATCAGCGGATCTATCTATACCTATATTATAAAGCTGAAGAGTTTGTTTTTTTGATTGATTGAACGCGCTAATCTCAGGAACTAACTACTGGTCAAATTTGAAAAATTCTTTCAGTGTTAGATAGCCCATTTATCGTGGAAGGCTATAGGCTATAAATTATCTCCATATTCCTACGGGAACGGGAACCACGCGGGTGAAACCGCGCGGTGTCAGCTAGTTCTACAATAAACATCTTGTAGAGACAAGATCTTGAGCGGCATGCTCCCTGTTACTCGTTTGTTGTCACTGGTCCATCGACCGATCAAATGGGGGGTCGACCAACAGTGATTTAACTAGCGCGGGGTCTCCGTTCCAGCATCCTGACCCCTACGTCCAGCAGCTCTTTGAAATATGTGCTCGCCCATTGTAACTTCAGTTACGTGATTCATTGCTGTCTTTGAGATTGGTTCTTCTATGATTCTGAGCCTTCTTAAGAGGCCTATAACTAGTGACCAAATCTCATTGCATTGTAGATCGCCTTCCTTATACCTGGCTTCGAAGATACAGTGACCAGTTAGAAAGCCAGGGCCGGGGAAGCTACTCGATTAATGTATTGTATTTAAAACTCTTAATCAAAGTTAAAACTATTGTGTTTAAAATAAATAAATTTTGAAATTGTTGCCATGCGAGGTGTGGGTCTTTTTTTTTTCTTATACAAGTTAGCCCTTGACTACAATATCACCCGGTGGTAACTGATGATGCATTCAATGATGAAAGCATGATGAAAATCCACACACCTTTCGGTTTCTACACGACATCGTACCGTAACGCTAACGCGCGGTACGTCTTTGACGGTAGGGTGGTAACCACGGTCAAAGCCTCCCACCAGTCAGGTCTGTTCCATCTGCTTATTCCAGCAACTATATCAAAAATCCCCACTCGTTACTTAACTATCATAATTTCACGTTGTTACAGATTCAAGTATGAAAGGCAAAGAGCTGAACCGAGCTATCATAACAATAAGCTTAGTGGGCGTGCTGGTGTCCACATATGCGCTGTATGTGGAACTTCTCGCTGATCTTAGGCCAGGGTATAAGGCCATGTGTGATATATCCGAACATGCCAGTTGCTCCAAAGTCCTGACCTCCAAGTAAGACCAAATGAAATTCCCGATTAACCGGTAATGTTGTAATCTTGAATTATATCGTCACATCATTTGATCCCAGCGCCAAAAGATTTAAGCAAAGGTTTTGTATCTGGTTGTGTAAGTACCGAAGGCTTCTGGGACCTCAGCGGGGTCACCGGGGGATTCGGGTGAGTGCAGAAGCAAGCCTGATGGGGCCAGAAGGCAGAAGCAGACGAGACCGGCGGAACGACTCTCAAATGGCGTCTCCTCTGAGACAAGGTTTGAGATTGATGAAGCAAAACTCACAAACATAATTTATATACGTAATTTTTAAATTAAATATTCCCACACTAAAGAATGCTAAATCTGCGCGATTTAGAGATAACATTCATCTTTTTAGTTTTTAATTAGTAGGTACCTATTTATGTAGATGTACTTTGTAAAATAGATTGCTATGTATTTATCTCATGGTTTTATTAATTTTTGTGACGTCGGTAATAAATAATTACAAATTTATCGTGACTTATGTAGTCTAAAAATTATTATATGGATTGATTTTTCTAGGCACCAAGTTTCAGTATAAGTTGTAGCTTACGTATACACAAACATACAATATCACGACTAAAATATTTGAGTAAAAAATTTTTATAAAAAAAATACAACCGACTTCAAAACCTAAAAACGTACCCACTAAACTAAAAAGTGAAAAATAACATCATAATATGTTCTACCTGCTGACCAGTATGAAGGCGGTGCTAAGCCGGTGATGTATTAATTCAAGCCATGTGAGATTAGCAGGTAGAACATATTATGATGTTATTTTTCACTTTTTAGTTTAGTGGGTACGTTTTTAGGTTTTGAAGTCGGTTGTATTTTTTTATTAAAATTTTTATTATTTTTCCATTTTTAGTGTAAAATTTCATCTCAAACGAATACATCAGACCCCTAATGACAGTCACAACCCATCTTCTCTCATCATCATCATCTAGGTAGAAAGTTCTCAGCAATACGAATTAATCAAGGCCAAACTCAAGGTAGTTACTGTAAACTGTTAAGGAGCTCCCTTAATTGTCCTTGGTCTTCATCACCAAACCCCTAAATGACAGTCACAACCTATCTATGTGGAAAGTTCTCATTAATACAAATTAATCAAGCCCAAACACAAGGTAACTGCTGTAAATCGCCGAGGAGTTCTCTCGTCTGTTTTATGGCTCCATCATCAGATCGATTTTCCTTCGAACCTTCATGAAATTGTAGTGCTTAAAAGTACTAAATGGAAAAGTTTACGAACACACTAGACACTTATATAATTTTCGAAAGTTCCCCTCAATTTCTCCAGGATTCCATCATCAGATCTTGACATGATGGCAATGGGACCAAATGGGGACTATACCGTTTCAAACAAAAAAAGAATTTTTGAAATCGGTCCAGGCGTCTTTGGGTAATCGGTGTACATACATAAAAAAAAAAAATACCGACCGAATTGAGAAGCTCCTCCTTTTTGAAGTCGGTTAAAAATACAGAAACGACCAGATTTAGATTAATCAATCTTTGCCTACATTGGTTTTTTTTAATAAAATAAACTCGTAACGGACTCACGTTACACTCCACGATCTCACCTGATGGTAAGTGTAGATGTGGTCTAAGGTACGCGCCTATAGCTTGGCAAATTCGTTCGTAACACTCCCAATGGTCCGCGCGGGCCAGGGGGCGTGTAGCGATGAATGAAAAGCCCACGAATGACGCACCTCGCTTGTCACACACGTACTCACACCCGCGCAGTCCTTCTCCCCGTCGCCCGCATATCATGGGAGTGTCATCAATGAACTTTTATTCACTTTTGCCCTGTTTGTATAACAATTAGGAAATAGATTTCGGGAGTGTGTTCCATATTATAGATAGGTACTCCTTGAAAGTTTCTATAATCTATTCTTAAAAACGTTAGCATTTACGGCCAATATGTTAACAGCCAGCAGATTAAAAAAAAACTCGTTTATTGTTTTGCAGGTACGCGAAGGGTCTGGGCCTCGTGCCGGAGGGGTCGCCGTTCAAAGTGCCGAATTGTGTGTACGGGATTATCTTCTATTGTATTATTATATTTTTGAGTAAGTTTACTTTACAAGTTTTTATTCACTTGCAATGTTTGTTAGTTTTGGTCTAAACCTAAACCAACATTTAGATATAACTAGAGATGCGCCGAGTAACACTTTTGCCGAGTAACGAATACCGAGTTTTACTTGGTTCAATTTTTTTTCAACCGAGTACTCGGCCGAGTAACTCGGTTCAATCAAATTCCCATTGCGCGCGCGTAAACAAGTATTAATTCAATTCAAAATTGTTTTTTTCAAGTAGGCTTAGCACTAGCACTTTTGAAACTTCAAGTTTGACTATTTGTAGTGACTCTACCACCAGCTCAGAAGGCGCAGTCTCCTGTTGAGAAGAGCGACGGGAAACTCAACAGTTGCTCTTTTAAATATTTCGCTTTAATTTTATTTAAATTTAATTGAGATTTTCAAAGATTTCCTTTGAATACTAATGAATACTTTTTGATTAACACTGTTGATTTAATTATATGTACCTAAATAATGCTTTTCTTAAACAAGGTACACTCGGCATTCACCGACCGAGTTATTCGGCCGAGTACGAGTATCAAAAAATCTGCCGAGTACGCCGAGTACCGAGTATCAACCGAATACTCGGCCCATCTCTAGATATAACTAATGGGCTCCATGAAAGCTCAGATTCACTCAGTGGGTGACTAAGCGAAGAGCGTATCATGGCGATGATACTAATAAATAAAGCTAAGGAGTTTGTTTGGTAGAAGCGCTAATCTCAGGAACTACTGGTCCGATTTGAAAAATTATTTCTGTGTTAGATAGCCCATTTATCGAGAAAGGCTGTATGCGATATACTATCCCCGTATTCCTAAGGGAACGGGAACCACGCGGGTGAAACCGCGCGGCGTCAGCTGTGAAAAAACCAAAAAGAAAAGAAAAAGTCATTACGTACGATAGCTACCTATTTTTGATTCATCAATGCATTTCATTACGTTGGTATTTTTGATTATTTTGAAGCTTGAAAATTATAGTCAATAAATACCTATACCTAGAAGAAGAAAAACTTCTCCATTAAGCGAATTTATTGCATTTTTTTTTGAGAAATAAAGATCATTTCAAATGTTTGTGAGAAGTAAGTACTAATAATATTTTTAATAAATTAAAACTAAAGCTGTGAGGGTTCCAAACTCTAAGGGTTTAGTCTAAAACGCAGCCCACATCGAATTAAGCTATGTATAAATCCACTGTGTAATTTTTTTAAAGGACCAAATAGATACCTACCTAGTTTACTCAGCTATTCGCTCCCATTAATATTTTTAATATTTCTTACTAGCGGATGCCAGCAACTTCATCAGCATGAATACTCTGAATCATCAACATTATTAAAATTGCTTTAAAATGTAGACATATTTGCTCTATCTCCCGGAAAAAGTCCCATTCAAGTCGGTTCAGCCGTTCGAGAGTTGATCCCGGAAAAATCATTTAAAAAAAATCTGTATGGATCAAAAAGTTTTTTGGACGTGAGAGAAACAGCTATTTTCAAATCACAGACGGACACTTCAATTATATATATATATATACTGATCTGAAAGCCTTCTACTGCTTTTATAGTACTACTGTACTGTACTGTATAGCTTTAAACAAGATTGGTTATTGGTACTCGTATAGTCAACGCAAACCCGTTTAGGTATAGGTCTGTGCAATTTGAAAATGTAAATCGCGAATCGTGCTTTGCGACTACGAGGAATATTGCAAAAGCCGTTAGTTACTTCCTACTTATTTGGTATCTCAGAAGCCGTACTTCTAAGTAAATAACCGTTATCGTATAAGGCTGTCATTTAGTGAGCCCTCGTATTTGATTATAAAAGAAACAAATACCCAAGATAGGTATTCTAATTTCTATGTCTACGTGTAAATAATCACAAAGTCAAAGTCAAAGTCAAAATTCATTTATTTCAAATAGGCTTAGTTTACAAGCTCTTTCGAAACGTCAGGTAATAATATTAAACTTAAGATAATGGTGATAACAATTTTTCCAAAAATTAAAATTAAAGTTACGAGGGTTCCAAACGCGCCTTGGTCCGAGAAGAGCCCACAACAAACTCAGCCAGGTTTATCCTTTTTTAGTTTATCACCATTTAACAATAGGTATATAAGTAGCCTGTCATGTAATACATTTCATTTTCAAGCAATTTTGTCATTTACGTAATCATTGACACTATAATATGACTTTTCTATAAGCTTACGTTTAATAAAAACTTACAGCCAACGATTTTAAAATTCATCTACGTAGGTAAAAACGGCCCTGTAGGGGCTAAAAGCCCTTAAGAATCTTATTTAATAATAAGAATGAATATACCTAATATGTAGTTTACCTAATAATACTTGTTTAGCTATGTATGTTATCAACCCATTTTAGGCTCACTGCTAAGCTCGAGTCTCGAGTCGGTTCAGCACTTTGGGAAATTAGTCCGGAAGAACAGACATCTTTTGCATATAAGTATTTGAGAAAACACAGTCACAGTCACACAGTTTTTGGTCTATAAAATACGAAGCAAAGGTCGAAAACGACACTTTGCAATTGCACGTTGTAGAGTCAACATCTCCTGAGGATGCTCCGGTTTCGGGGTGAAACGTACGTAGAGAGTATTTTGTCGGACCTGGGTGACGTTGTCGCATGGGTTCGCCGAATTTTCGCGGATGATAGCAAAATAAATAAATCATTATATAACAGTCACTCGATTTACACATATGTATTGATAAATCAGTCCCGCAACTAGTAAGGTTGATAGTAAAAACTAAAAACCATTTCGCGCGTAATTCGTTCGTGATTGCGCATCGTGAGTCATGTCTGTGGGAAAATGTTGCGAAAGCCGTTTAGGCGTTTCGCACCTATTTGAGCCTGTAATGCCTAGATCTACCTCATTTTATCAAAATTGACAGTTTGTCTGCCGTACTAGTTTGTTACGACGACCTCTCCAGCGCAGTTGGAAGTGCTGTGGTTCTTCAGAAACAGACAGAGACAGACAGACAGAGAGAGAAAGTAACTAGGTTCGATTCCCATCTCTGGTCAGCATAAGATTTTAAAATTCCTAAATTAGCTCAGGTCTGGTCTGGTGGTAGGCTTCGGCCGGGGCTAGTTACCACCATACCACCCTACCGGCAAAGACGTACCGCCAAGCGGTTTAGCGTTCCGGTACTTATAATGCCGCGTAGTAACCGTCAGAGGTATGATTAGAATAAACTTGTCTGTTGTACATCTTCCAAGTTAGTCCGCTTCCATCTAAGACTGTGCTAATTTGTCATAGAATTAAGAAGAAGGTCTAGTCATTACGAGTTTTTCTCTATAATGATGTAGCTATATCTCAGAACATAGAAAAACAATTTAGTATGCGAACTATTATCGTGAAAAACTTATATTTTGCGACTTACATTTTGATTTGGAATTGTTTGAAAAAAAAAAACAAGATATATAAAAATAGCTCATTTTAATTACTGTCATTAGTTACGGTATAAGGTGGCATTAAATAAGTTTGCACGAGTAACTTCCAAGTAAAATATTCGTACGGCATAATCTTTGGTTTCATGTTTAAAGTGTTTGTATATGTTACCGTTAAATTGTAAATAACGTTAGTTAATCTAACTCGCGAGATTATAAACTGTCAATAGATTGTGAACTGAACCTATTGCTTACAATTTAACGTGTTATTTTTCGGTACATCTATTCGGTGTCATCTATCGAAGTGAAAACGAACGTGAAACTTATAATTAACAATAACAACATTTTACTTACGGAAGAATAGTGTTTAAAAAAAATAAAGAAACGCACTGGCCACCCCTCCGATTGTTTTTCTTCTTTGATTTGTCCATTGTAATTTTTTACTATTTTTATTATGCCCGCTGTAATATTTTTGTAACTCTATGGTAAATTTACCCTGATTGAAAATTTGACTGTTTCACTACGATAGATTACAATCTACCGAATAATAATACGTTAAATTGTAAGCATTATGTTCAGTTCATCAATATTTCGACAGTTTACAATCTCGCGAGTTATATTATAAACTAACGTATTTTACAATTTAACGGTGACATATTATATTTAAATATAATTCTGTATGAGTGTTTGTTTCGGTCTGAAGATAATAGTTCTTTACGACTACGAGTGTAACAACAGACACGTGATGTCAGCCACTGACGTTCAAGTAAGCTCAGCACATGCCTGCAGCGCTTACGGCTTGACAGCCTATATAAAACTGATCGTGTGTCGGTCGCGATGTACATGACATCATGCCGATCGCCACTTAGAAAAAAAATTGAAGTTTAGTCTTTTTAATTTTTTATACTCTTACCTATATGAATATAATGTTAATCGCCTTAATTTCAAGGTTTCCATTTCAAACCGCTGGATTCGATAAGCAACTGAAGGTTTTTGTCTATTTGGAGGAAAAAGGTGTAAGTATACCTGTTATATCGGACAATGCTCAATTGGATAGACATAAATAAATAAATAAATAAATATACTTAAACAATACACATCACTATCTAGCCCCAAAGTAAGCATACAGAGTAGCTTGTGTTATGGGTGCTAAGATTGTTGATATTATAATATTAATATACAATTATATACTACATATAAATACTTATATAATGTATAAATACACACAGACACTGGAAAACACCCATGCTCATCACACAAATATTCTCCAGTTGTGGGAATCGAACCCACGGCCGTGGATGCAGAAAGCAGGGTCACTACCCACTGCTCACCCGGCCGTTAAAGCTATGATAGCTTAAATTATTGTTTTCTATATAGAAAATGTATGTTTATAGAATGGCAAATTTAAAAGAAATTTCGCAGCGGTGAACGCCATTGCCTCATCAGTGGGAGGTCTCGGATTCCATTTTTGAAGCAGATTGCTTTTTTATGGATCAAGTTTGATCTGGTTTGGAAAAATGCTAAGTCCGTTCTACCGATACTTATATTCTCTTGACTTAAAAAATGGCCTTAACTAATTATAAATAAAACGAACTTTATAATAGTGTGTACTACCAACATGCTTATATTTAGTGATGATAAAAACCAATTAAATGAAATTTATACTAAATATTTAAATTAAAAATACGATTAAAATTATAATTGTAGTTAAAATTATAAACTAAACTGAATTAACAATAAATAAAATACGTTATAGGTACCTAATATGCTAATATGTGTTACTATTTCCTATTGTGCTTTATATTGAGTACTACGTTGTGGAATCTGATTAACAGAGGTAAAATAATCTAAAACGAGGAAAAACTCGATTCTTTGAACCACTGTGATTCTGCAGTATTTTAAAGTTACTATTGCTTTTATTTTTTATTCTTTACAAGTTAGCCCTTGACTGCAATCTCACCTGATGGTAAGTGATGATGCAAGCTAAGATGGAAACGGGCTAACTTGTTAGGAGGAGGATGAAAATCCACATTCCTTTCGGTTTCTACACGACATCGTACCGGAACGCTAGGGTAGGGTGGTAACTAGCCACGGCCGAAGCCTCCCACCAGCCAGATCTGGACCAATTAAGAAAACCTCAATCGGCCCAGCCGGGGATCGAACCCAGGACCTCCGTTTTGTAAATCCACCGCGCATACCACTGCGCCACGGAGGCCGTCCGTGGTTTTAGAAAATTACCGAATTAGCTGTATCTCCAGCTAAACCAACTCATCATTAAGTTTTAAATCAATGCCTACATCGTCAACTAAATAATACTTATATTATTCGTAATTGTAGTAATTTGCGAATGTAATGTTTTAACGCCTTAAACACTAAACCAATTTTAAAAATTCTTTCACCAATGGAAAGCTTCATTATCGGTGAGTAACATCAGCTTCATTTTATCCCAATATTCCCACGGGAATAGGAACTACGGATGTGAAACCATCCGCGGGGTTCGCCAGTAATGTCATAAACTCTCTTTGAAATCGCCAAGTTGATTATTCTACTCCAACTATTAGTTTGTTCGCAGATGTAATTAAACGAGGTGTTAGGAGAATGTCGCTCGAGATTTTTTGCAATACATTACGGTGGTCAGAATCCACGGTATCAAATACAACTGGCCTTAGCCTATCAATTAAGGCTTGATTTATAGTGCGTTATGTAGAAAGTTAAGGTTGGTTTAATGCGTGATTTTCTTC
This sequence comes from Bicyclus anynana, assembly GCF_947172395.1. Taxonomy (NCBI): domain Eukaryota; kingdom Metazoa; phylum Arthropoda; class Insecta; order Lepidoptera; family Nymphalidae; genus Bicyclus; species Bicyclus anynana. The sequence continues at coordinate 7,120,961 of NC_069096.1, read as the reverse complement.
ATTTTCCTATGCGAAATATAACATTTGCACAGGGAAAATAATATTCATAATTTGTATTTGTAGTAAATAAAAATTGTACTGGACTAATGTCAAAAATATTTGTTACAACAATTTATTTATTGAATTAAAATTGGTTGCTAGTAATTAAACCGCTGTCTCTGTTCGTGATGAACTTGAAAACATCTGAACGGGTTTTTATGCGGTTTTGATCAAAAGAGTGATTCATATGAAAGGTTTGAGTATGGAATTCGTCAAGGTTTTGTGTAAATTGGTTGAAATATGATGAAAATCGTTGAAAATGCCGCAGGCGAAGTCGCGGGCGTCTGCAGTGTTTTAGTACAAACCTGTATTTTGTATTTTAAACCAACATAACAGTAACTAATATTTGACAGCCTCCGTGACGCAATGGTATGCGCGGTGGATTTACAAGACGGAGGTCCTGGGTTCGATCCCCGGCTGGACCGATTAGGTTTTATTAATTGGTCCATGTCTGGCCGGTAGTCTTCGGCCGTGGCTAGTTACCACCCTACCGGCAAAGACGTACCGCCAAGCGATTTAGCGTTCCGGTACGATGTCGTCTAGAAACCGAAAGGGGTGTGGATTTTCATCCTCCTCCTAACAAATTACCCCGCTTCCATCTTAGATTGCATCATCACTTACCATCAGGTGAGATTGTAATCAAGGGCTAACTTGTAAAGAATTTAAAAAAAAAAATTAGAGTAATGAATGAATTTCTTGTATCTGACGTTTTTAGAGAAAGCTCTCGTGACCAGCTTACTAGCATATATACTAAGTACATACCTACATATTATATTTATCTATACTCTTAACTTGCTGATTTTGTTAAGTTTATATCTAAGCGTATTTACATAGATAACATTGACGCCTGCTGTGTTAATTAGTTAAACTTGTTCTGTAAACTTTGTTACTAATTTCTCTACTTAACCCTTTACTCTACTTAATTAATTTAACAAATAATAATATCATCTCAAATAGAGCCGTGATAGCCCAGTGGATATGACCTCTGTCTCTGATTCCGGAGGGTGTGGGTTCGAATCCGGTCCGGGGCATGCACCTCCAACTTTTCAGTTGTGTGCATTTTAAGAAATTAAATATCACGTGTCTCAATCGGTGAAGAAAAACATCGTGAGGAAACCTACATACCAGAGAATTATCTTAATTCTCTGCGTGTGTGAAGTCTGCCAATCCGCATTGGGCCAGCGTGGTGGACTATTGGCCTAACCCCTCTCATTCTGAGAGGAGACTCGAGCTCAGCAGTGAGCCGAATATGGGTTGATGACGATGACGACGAATAACATCTGTCTAGGTAGTTTTGGCTTTATTCTGTTTGAGTACTAATTATGTTAGTCTTTATTTATGCGGTTAAATAAAAAGTACATAGGAGATTAAAAACAGGACTGAGAACATTTTATGGTTCTATCTTTTATAGCTTAGGCAGCGTACGCAAGATAAGTAACTTTTCTGGTTGATTATTTACACCTTGTGTCCAAAAAACCCAAATATCCTACGGCACCCTATTTTTTTCCTAAATAAAATTTAGCCTGTGTTACTTGTGGATATTGTAGCTTTCGAATGGTGAAAGAATTTTTAAAATCGGTCCAGTCGTTTTTGAGCAACAACAACATTACAAACATACAAACAAAATTTTCCTCTTTATAATATTAGTATAGATTTTGAATTTTTAGCAAGTAGTTCAAAATGTGATAACCTCGTGGCTCATAATAATTGGTTACTAACCAATTATTATGTACTCGTAATTTAAATAATACTTAATACAAAAAAAAATATAGATAAATAGTGAGCTGTGATAGCCCAGTGGATATGACCTCTGCCTCAGATTCCGGAGGGTGTAGGTTCGAATCCGGTTCGGGGCATGCACCTCCAATTTTCGGGTTGTGTGCATTTTAAGAAATTAAATATCACGTGTCTCAAACGGTGAAGGAAAACATCGTGAGGAAACCTGCACACCAGAGAATTTTCCTAATTATCTGCGTGTGTGAAGTCTGCCAATCCGCATTGGGCCAGCGTGGTGGACTATTGGCCTAACCCCTCTCATTCTGAGAGTAGACTCGAGCTCAGCAGTGAGCCGAATATGGGTTGATAATGATGATGATGATGACAAAAAAAAATTATCTAATGTTACGCAAACCCATTAAAATGAAATACGGCGCTGAAATAAGTATATAAACAAATCAACTGTAACATAACGGGCGCGCAAATTGTTTTTCCAATCCCGTTTTAATATTACGTAAATTTCCACGAGCAACATTATCAGATTATGCTAATATAAATTGTCAATTAATGCAGTTTGCATTACGTTTCCCGAAAGTCGAAACCGCGGCACGATTTTAAACCAATAAAACGAATTTGAATATATTATGGAGGGTTTGCGTGAGCATTTATTGCTCCGCTAAATTGTTAATACCGCGGAACACGGTCGTAAATGCTTGGATTATTTTGTATGGGCCATTGTATTTCAGTTTTGTCGGTAATCGAAATGGACCAGCCGATATTCGATAGCATTGTTTGCTACCTACATACATTCGTCTATACTGCAGTAAACTGTAGTGCTGGGATTGATTTGTTATATACGAGTCGGTACCTACGACCTACCTGCCTACATTTTAGAGTTAACAAGGTAGTTGACTTTAATTTCGTGTAGGCTGTCAGACGTTTTGGCGCGTATTGTCAAAAAAATATTTAAAAATTCTGATTCCGTCTCAAAAACTTATGATTTATTTTTCAATGTAGTAGAACGATAATGAACAATTTTATAAGATTTAAACATAAATTTTTGCTGCGTGCGTTTCTATCTGTGGATATGACCTTTGTCTTCGATTACGGAGGGTGTGGGTTCGAATCCGGTCCATCCGGACATGCACCTCCAACTTTTCAGCTGTGTGCATTTTAAGAAATGAAATATCACGTGTTTCAAACGGTGAAAGAAAACATCGTGAGGAAACCTGCATACCAGAGAATTTTCTTAATTCTCTGCGTGTGTGAAGTCTCCCAATCCGCATTGGACCAGCGTGGAGGACTATGGCCTAACTCCTCTCATTCTGAGAGGAGACTCGAGCTCAGCAGTGAGCCGAATATGGGTTGATAACCGTAATCGTAAACAAAAATTTCAACTAGAGAAGAAAGAAAAATATCCTAGAAAAAGAGGCGATTCAGATCATAGATATTAGGTAACTTTTCTAATATTCTATAAAATAATGGAAAATTAAGTTTAAATAATATTAGACATACTTACGTATTTATTTGTAATTGCTTTCAGTTATAGGTAATATGAAACAGGAAATTAGGTGCTCAAACTTTGAAAGGAGGGTCGCGCAAATTGAATGTAAAAAAAATATTTAAGTTTTTTTATGGCGCAAAACCGTGGGAGTAAAATTTTTCGATACGAACTTCGTAGAATTAATTACCAGTGGGTGCCCGCGACTTCGTCCGCGTGAAGTGCAGTTTTTCACAAATCACGTATAGGAACTTTTTCTGGGACAAAAAGTAGTCTATTGCTTCTCCTAAAACTAAATTTATAATTTGAATATAATATAAATATATTCACATCCTTTCTTTGAATGTATTATACCTATTTTCGTATTGATTTTCTTACTACAAATAAATGGTCGATAGGTAATTAGGTAAAAGATTTTGTGGACTAGTGTGGACGAAAATTGGTGAAAATGTAATTTTGGGCATTTTTATTATGTAATTATAAAAAAAACAATAAACTTTACAACCACAAACAATACATTAAAAGTAAAGATTAGGAAAAGTATATTAAAACGTTTTTTTGACAAATTTGATAGACATATTTTTAATTATTTTCCTAACTTCAACAACTCAACACACTTAACAACTCGACTATCTGGACAAGAACAGGAAAATACAGGCAGTATTGTAATGAACACTGATAATAATTGTTTTTTTTTGTTCCAGCTACATACGATCACTTGATGGCGGTGCGACTACAGCTTGGTCTCTCTGCAATGTCCCTCGTTATTTGTGTGTATTTAGCTTACCTGCTAATATTTATACTGAAGGACTTTTGCGTAGTTTGCGTCTCTACCTATGTTGTTAACATAGCAAATACATTCCTTATTAAGAAAAAGCATACTTATGTTATGACAAAAAATAAATAAAGTACATATTTAAATACCGTTCTGTTCAGTATAATTATTTAAAAATGCATAGAGCTTTTTGTAGAATGTATTATGGCCCTCTGTTATTGAGGGTTGGAACTATGTGAACAGTGACATCTAGTGTCGAATAGATTTAAATGAGTTGCCAAGATGCCAGTAGATGGCACTGCTTGTACATTTCAGTTGAAAAAATGCTATGGAGCGGATAAATAATAGGTACACGCTAATAATTCTAATTTGTATTGAAATAAAGTAAAAAATTACAATTTTGTTTTGTTACCATCAAAATCCTAGAACAATACGACCGAAAAAAAAAAACTAAAAAACCGAGGAATTTGAAATATAGTTTTAAGATAATTATCTCCATTTCGTAAAAAAAACTACTCTTATACTAATATTATAATAGAGGAAAGATTTGATTGTTTGTTTGTTTTCATTAAATAGGTTCTGAAACGGGACTTCGGAACTAATTTCTGATGGAAAAATTATTGTACCATTATTATCATTCATTCAGAGAGTCATTACGAATCGTCTCGCTAATAGGTTTGACGACTTCCAGCCTCCCGAACAAGCCGGTTTCCGAAAAGGCTTTAGTACCATAGACCACATCCATACGCTGCGGCAGGTTATACAGAAGACTCACGAGTATAACCAGCCACTTTGCTTAGCGTTTGTGGACTATGAGAAAGCCTTCATTCGGTGGAAACCTGGGCTGTGCTAAGGTCATTGCAGAGATGCCGAATTGATTACAGGTATATCCAAGCGTTGAAGTGCTTGTACGAAAACGCCACTATGTCAGTCCGTATTCAGGATCAGACTACGAGGCCAATCCAGTTGCAGCGAGGAGTGCGTCAGGGAGATGTGATCTCTCCGAAGCTATTTACCGCCGCATTGGAAGACGTCTTTAAGCTTCTGGACTGGGGCGGACTTGGCATCAACATCAATGGCGAGTACATCACTCAACTGCGGTTCGCGGATGATGTAGTCATCATGGCACAGACTCTGGATGACCTTAGTACCATGCTCAATGACCTCAGCAGCGTTTCTCAACAGGTGGGCCTGAAAATGAACATGGGCAAAACAAAAATAATGTGTAATGCTCATGTATCGCTCCACCCAGTTATAGTTGAGAACGCTGCACTCGAAATTGTAGACGAATACATATACCTAGGACATATGATCCAGTTAGGTAGGTCCAATTTCGAGAAAGAGGTGAACCGTCGAATCCAACTCGGCTGGGCTGCATTCGGGAAACTTCGCGACATCTTTTCGTCCGAAATTCCTCAGTGCCTGAAGACAAAAGTCTTCGAACAGTGCGTGTTGCCAGTGATGACCTATGGTTCCGAGACTTGGTCGCTAACTATGGGCCTCATAAGAAGGCTCAGAGTCACACAGCGGGCGATGGAACGAGCTATGTTAGGAGTATCTCTGCGTGATCGAATCAGAAATGAGGAGATCCGCAGAAGAACCAAAGTCACCGACATAGCTCAACGAGTTGCGAAGCTGAAGTGGCAATGGGCGGGGCACATAGTGCGAAGAGCCGATGGACGTTGGGGTCCCAAAGTGCTGGAATGGCGACCCCGCACTAGTAAGCGCAGTGTTGGCCGACCCCCCACCAGGTGGACTGACGACATCAAGCGAGTCGCAGGGATTCGCTGGATGCAGTTGGCTCAGTATCGTGATGTTTGGAAGTCCCTACAAAAGGCCTATGTCCTGCAGTGGACGTCCATCGGCTGATATGATGATGATGATGATTATTATCCTTCGTTATCCCTGATTAACCTAAGTTATAATTATTTTATATCCCCGTATTCCTACTGGAAACATTATGCGTCTGCTAATGATAAATAAATTACATAACTAATATATTTTAAGTAGGTACCTACCTACCACTACTGTAGCGAAGGATGGAAGTCAGATGAAGGTAAGCCGTCCCAAAGAAAAGGAAATTCATACATAGTGATACTAACTCCAACAGTACAACAATGAATACCTATGCAAGGATTTTTAAAGGTAATCCGTCGGGAATCGGCTTACATGAACTTTTCGTCGCTGGACTACCTACCAGTCCAACTTACAATATAGACAATAAATACAATTTGGTAAAATAAATATTGGCCAATGGGGTTAAGATTTTTACATACGGTATTTCCATTGTCTTATCATTTAGGAGTAATCAGTGATTGTAGTTATATACAAAAGCGGTGACTATTATCCCTTTAGTGACACACAGGTTTCCTTGTTAAGTTATACGCTTTGCAAACGTGTTCGCCATATCCGTGCGCTGACGCCGACGCACGCCGATCCTTCTTTGATTAGCGATCGTGACGTGTGCACAAACGTATAGTGATGTGAGATTGGGCCTGCGATAGTCAGATACAGGGTGCTCGGGAGTATTTTCCATAACTTCAAGGTGTTGCCGAGACCTCCTATAGGAACCGAACTGCATATACCTAACTAATATTTTTATTAAGTAAAAAAAATGTTTTCATGTTGTCATACAAAGTAATTCAAATAATTCCGACTATCCATGTAACGCACGGCTTTATCTATCGTTGCATTATTAAATACGTCAAACAATAAGACAATAGGCTATGTCATTATATAGATGCGTACAAAGTATATGGGACACATTTTAAGATCTATTTGCAAAAGAAATATTATTTACTCCGAAAATATTCCTTTTAGAACACATGTTCCTTGAACATTTTGAAATAGTTTTTGTAAAAGAATATTACCTTGGAGTTATGGGAAATACTCCCGAGCACCCTGTATACACCTTTTATGAAGGCTGAAAGTATGTCAGCCTATTTACCTATGTTGGAATATAGCAAAAAAAAATGTCTATGGTACAGTGGTAACCTGTGACTAGTTGTGTATTGTCTGTGGATATTGTTGGTTCAAGCTGTTACTCTCGTACCTTTTTTTTATTATAATATTTTCGTCGGCATAATCGTTAACATGATTTGGCGTTTGAAAAAAAATCGTATGTGCTACCTTCTGATCACTTTGAAGGCGGTGCCAAGCCAGTGACGTAATAATTAAAGCTGTTTCTGAAAGAACCACGGGAAAGAACCACCGTCTTTAAATCCTAAAAGTTTATGATTTAATCAGCTTTAGTTTGAACGAAAGTGCCACAGTACGGGCAATTTCGTAATTTTCATTTTAACACAAAATCACTCAACCGATTTTCATGAAAATTAAATGATACCAATCTGGAAGTATACTCTTTCAAACAAAAATAGAATTTTTAAAATTGGTTAAGAAATGACGAAGTTGAGCAGGAACAAACTTAAAAAAAAAAACATGCACGTCGAATTGAAAACCTCCTCCTTTTTTGAAGTCGGTTAAAAACACTAAAGAATCAGTACACAATGCCTGGTGACGTTATTCCAGGTGGGGAAACTCGCATGTTTATAATTCTACTGGATTTTCCAAAAGATCCTTCATTTCCCCCAAAAATACAAATAAGTAGGGTACATAGTAATTTCTCAAATCTCACTAATGAAGAGAATTTTCCTACAAGTCTGCATAACCGTTCGATGGTCGTAAACGTGATTGATTAAGTACGAATAACTTAAAATACATGAGCTGTGATAGCCAAGTGGATAATGTGACCTCTGCCTTCATTCGGAGGACATAGGTTCAAATACGGTCTGGGGCATGCACGTCCAACATTTCAGTTATGTGCATTTTAACAAATTAAATATCACTTATCTCAAATGGTGCAGGATAAACATCTTGAGGAAACCTGCATACTTGAGAATTTCCTTTAATTCTCTACGTGTGCAAAGTCTGCCAATCCGTATTGGGCTAGCGTGGTGGACTGCCTAACCCCTCTCATTCTGAGAGGAGACTCAAAGACGAGCCGAATATGGGTTGTTAAAGATGATGATGGATTAAAATACATATATCTATATAAGACGTGTTATCGCCGCGTAGCAACGAATTGCGGTACGGATGGCTTCAGTATGCTCGTGGCGTTCGAGGCGTCCACATCTCTTGTTGTGTAATTCTTTATGGGTTACTTAGGATAGGTGGGGAGAGTGACTTGAGTGGAAAAGGGGAGTGTTAGTTGACTGTCAAAGGATCCTTTAACCCTACACACATCGTTCACAAGTACGTGACCTCACTCAAGGTCATTCTCTGCTATTCTAGGATCTTATTTTGGTTACAGTTTGATTTGTTAATTAAATTGTCCTGACAAGTGTTGTGACTTTGTTCGACATTAGTTTTCTTATATTTGTAATCAATTTTGAGTTCTATAATAGACGGATCTAAAATCACAGTCGTTACATACATTTTAATGATCCCATTAACTAGCCACGTGCCTAATAAGCAGGCCGCACTCGTACATCCATTACGGCTGACTAATTGAATTAACTACGCTTAATATATAACTGAGGAATGCGCCTAATTATATATTATATTATGACGTATATTCACACAAATGGGAACGTTTTTACTATTACAACTTTCGACCATAAACTTAAACTTGAGGTGTGGGAGAGTCATACAATGTGTTTTTGCGGTTAAAAGTGTTTAGACGTGTGATTTCAAAACAGATAGGATGAGAATAGTGAGGAAACGCGGAATGTTTATCGTCCGATGTTAGAACTGAGAGCGTATTCTTTGTGGTCGACTAAATTACTGTTACAAGTAACTTCCATGAATATTTAGGCATTTTTGGCGGCCTCCGTAGCGCAGTGGTATGCGCGGTGGATTTACAAAACGGAGGTCATTCGATCCCCAGCTGGGCAGATTGAGATTTTCTTAATTGGTTAGGTCTGGCTGGTGGGAGGTTTCAGCCGTTTCTAGTTACCACCCTACCGGCAAAGACGAACGCGCCAAGTGATTTAGCTTTCCGGTACGATGTCGTGTAGAAACCGAAAGGAGTGTGGATTTTCATCCTCCTCCTAACAAGTTAGCCCGCTTCTATCTTAGACTGCATCATTACTTACCATCAGGTGAGATTGTAGTCAAGGGCTGACTTGTCAAGAATAAGAAAAAAATCTCGCGCGCTAGGTGGACAAGACCGCGAGCAGCGGCATCAACGGTTAATTACAGAAACCATGGGAACATCGCACACTTGGTATAAGAACTATACTATACTAGCGGACGCCCGCGACTTCGTCCGCGTAAAAATCGATGTAAACTTTCAACTTCCCCTACCTTACCCTTCCCTATCCTACCCCTACCTTTTCTTTGCTATAAACCTCACGGAGTCCGAGACCTTTCCAACGAATTCAAAACCGTGGAAATCGGTTCGTGCTGCAGTTATAGCGTCAGGAAAGAAAACCCGACTTATTTTTATACATATAGTAGAAAGAGAAGATATAACGTTGTATCACAAAACTTATACTATTACTGTAATTTTTACAAGCATAAACAATATTACTGAGTCCGGTTAAATAATATCATCGCCATCATTAACAGCTGATGGACATCCACTGCTGGACAAAGGCCTCTTCCAAGAACTGCCAAACAAAACGGTCTCGATCCGCCAACATCCAGCGGCTCCCTGCAGCTTGCTTGATGTCCTCAGTACACCAGCGGGTCGACCAACACTGCGCATTCCGGTGTGGGGTCCTGGGAGGTCTATTGGGTCTACGAACTATGTACCCTGCCCATTGTCACTTCAGCTTCGCGACTCACTGAACAATATCAGTGACTAGTTCTTCTGTGGATCTCCTCATTTCTGTTTCGATCTCGAAGAGAAACTCCAAGCAAGCTCGCTCCATCGTTCGCTGAGTGACTTTGACACTTTTTATGAGGGCTACAGTAAGCGACCAAGTCATACGGATTCGTAAGTCATACCTGGCAACATGCACTATTCGTAAACTTTCGTCTTAAAAGATCAGATCAGTTTGAAGGCGGTGCCAATCCAGTGTCATGTTTTAATTAAAGCTGTTTCTGAAAGAACCACAGAAATTTTGTAATTTAAACGGCTTTAATTAAAACATCACTGGCTTGGCACTCATCATTACAAGGTAACTACTGTAATCCGTTAAGTAGGTGCCCTAACTGTCCTTCGTCTTCATTATCAGAGCTTATAACAATCACAACCTATCTAGGTGGAAAGTTCTCCTCAATACAAATTAATCAAGCCCAATCAGAAGGTAGCTACTGTAAACCGTTCAGGAGTTCCTTTAATTGTCTTTCGTCTCCATCACCAGACCCTTAATGAGTCACAACCTATGTTGATGTAAAGTTCTCATCACTACAAACTACAGCCGCCCCTACAATTTTCAGTAATCTCCCTCGATTTCTAGAGGATCCCTTCACCAGATCCTGGTTTCCTTATCATGGCTAAATTGGAGGTGAATACCCCGGACCGGATTCAAACCTACGGTCTCCGAATCTATGGCATGTCCACTGGGCTATCATAGCTTCATTATTTTTATAATCATATTAGTTTGCCAGTTTAGTCTCCTATGCCAAATATACTAGAGGACGCCCGCGACTTCGTCCTGCCTTAGATCTTCTTAATACGGCCCTATTGCAAAATCCATTGTTATCGGACCTCTACTATCTATAAACTACCGGATTTTGAGATTTCGTGATGATAACCTTTCGCATTTATATATTGAGATACAAAAATTCAATAGCCACATTTTTACGTCTGAATATGAGTCAGGTGTTATGAAAGGTAGCTTTTTGTTACTTAAAAATAGCACCCACCACGATTTTCTGCCTAGTTTATTATATTGTGCGCCATGTTTGCCTACATTACGCTCCGTTTATGGAGCTACGCCTATTGCCTTACTACCAACGTCCTTACTAACAACTTAATAGGTGCAATCAAGATTTACAAGCGCATTGTTGTTCGTGATTATACTACGACACATTCGGTATTGATTGCTTAATTGAATTGGGCTAGAAGGAATGCGTTTTAATAATTATTTGTTCAATTTTCTGCTGCTTATTGAATCTTTTGTCAGATTGGATTTTTTTTTATTCTTTACAAGTTAGCCCTTGATTACAATCTCACCTGATGGTAAGTGATGATGCAATCTAAGATTGAAGAAGAAGAAGAAGGAAGCGAGCTAACTTGTGAGGAGGAGGATGAAAATCCATACCCCTTTAGGTTTTTACACGACATCGTACCGGAACGCTAAATCGCTTGGCGGTACGCCTTTGTCGGTAGGGTGGTAGCCACGGCCGAAGCCTCCCACCAGCCAGACCTGGACCAATTAAGAAAACCTCAATCGGCCGAGCCGGGGATCGAACCCAGGACCTCCGTCTTGTAAATCCACCGCGCATACTACTGCGCCACGGAGGCTGTCGAAATATCGTATCGTTAGTTTTTGAGATATATCTAAGTAAATATCAAGACTGGGAGCCGCAGCAGAAAAAGCTGAAACCGGTAAGTGGCTCAAGTATGCCTCTCTGACAGAGAGTTACATATTTGTACCTTTTGCCGTGGAGACCCTTGGGCCATGGAGTCGCAGTGCCAAAAAATACCGAATCATTTGACCGCGGCTAGTTGCCTTGACTGGTGACAGAAGGGCTGGCTCATTTTTGCGCAAAGGATCAGTTTGGCTGTCCAGCGCGGAAATGCAGCCAGTATTCTTGCCACCATTCCACGTGGGCATGATTTGTATAGTTATTAGGATAAGTTAGCAGAACCATAAGTTCCATATTGTATTCTTTCTCAGTAAAAAACTAAATTCATTTTTATTAACCGACTTCAAAAAAGGAGGAGCTTATCAATTCGTCGGAATCTTTCATAACTTTGAAATTTTTGCGAGCGGCCCTTAATTTTTTTTCAAAAACTATCTACATGCGATTCGAATCGAATGATACTTCAACCATAGTTTTAGGAGAAGAAGAAGTTTTGACCTTAAAAGAGTTTTGTTTTGAGTGTTTATGCCAAATACATTAAACCATT